>NW_019943492.1:21345-25337 GCF_002910315.2 Salvelinus sp. IW2-2015 | reverse complement strand
ACATCTCGTCCATTAATCTGATTCATTATGACTATGATCTAGTCCACACTCTCCATGTAATGCTGATTCATTATGATCTAGGATTCAGGTCCACATCTCTCCATGTAATCTGATTCATTATGATCTAGGATAGGTCACAACTCTCCATGTAATCTGATTCATTATGATCTAGGATCAGGTCACATCTCTCCATGTAATCTGATTCATTATGATCTAGGATAGGTCCACATCTCTCCATGTAATCTGATTCATTATGATCTAGGATCAGTTCAATCTCTCCATGTAATCTGATTATTATGATCTAGGATCAGGTCCACATCTCACATGTATCTGATTCATTATATCTAGGATCAGGTCCCCTCTCCAGTATTCTGATTCATTATGATCTAGGATCAGGTCCCCCTTCTCCATGTATAATCTGATTCATTTATGATTAGGATCAGGTCCACATCTTCCATGTAATCTGATCATATATCTATGATATAGGCCACATCTCTCCATGTAATCTGATTTCATTATGATCAGGATAGGTCCACATCTCTCCCATGTAATCTGATTCATTATGATCTAGGATAGGTCCACATCTCTCCATGTAATCTGATTCATTATGATCTAGGATCAGTCCAACATCTCTCCATGTAATCTGATTCATTATGATCTAGGATCAGGTCCCCCCTCTCCATTAACTTGATTCATTATGAATCTAGGATCAGGTCCACATCTCCCATGTATCTGATTCATTATGATCTAGGATCAGGTCCACATCTCTCCATGTAATCTGAATCAATGATCTAGGATCAGGTCCACATCTCTCTCATGTAATCTGATCATTATGATCTAGTAGCACGTCCACATCTCTCCATGTAATCTGATTCATATGATCTAGGATCAGGTCCACATCTCTCCATGTAATCTGATTCATTATGATCTAGGATCAGTCCACATCCTCCATGTAATCTGATTCATTATGATCAGGATCAGTCCACATCTCTCCATGTAATCTGATTCATTATGATCTAGGATCAGTCCACATCTCTCCATGTAATCTGATTCATTATGATCTAGGATCAGGTCCACATCTCTCCATGTAATCTGATTCATTATGATCTAGGATTAGCCACATCTCTTTCATGTAATCTGATTCATTCTGATCTAAAAGGCTAAACTGATCCAATATCAGCATTCCTACTCCGAGAAGCTTTGTGAACACGGTCCCTGGTCTGTAAAACATATATATATTATTTTTGTTGTATTTAACTGTTATTTAATTAGGCAAGTCAGTTAAATAACAAATTCTTATTTACAATGACGGCCTACCTCGGACAAAACCCTAAACCCGACGACGCTGGGCCAATTGTGGCGCCGCCCTATGGAATCGAACCAGGGTCTGTAGTGACGCCTCTAGCACTGAGATTGCAGTGCTTTAGACGGCTGAGCCCTAACGTGTGCTACATGTCAAGTTGTGTTTGATAGTGTCTAAGAGGGTTGTACTAGTGCACTATATAATAGGATGCCAAGTTGGGACCAGAGACATGTGAAGTGTTACTGATGTCGTACTCTGTAAGATAAGCATTCCTCCGTGTAGCATTTTGAATCTTTTGTATCACTTTAAACTGTACAGGGACTACAGCACTTTTACAGCAATGTGATTGAATGTGCACTGTCCTGTAAAAACTACCTGTAATAAAGTAAAGGAATCACACATTGAAATAATTTCCCGTGTTACTAGACAAGAGACACAGAATGTTTTAATAATGACATTGTTACTACACAGGTAGAAAGACCTACATCACGTGAAGAGTTACACTAAATGAAAAACCATTTAAAAAAAAAACGTCCCTCCAACATTCCTAGCATTTTAAATCACACAATGAGAAAAGATTTCCCATGTTACTAGACAAGAGACAGGCAGACATCACAAACTCCCACTGGCCACACAGTGAACCGATACTTTTTATCAACATAAACATGTTTGACAGTGCAAGGGGAATAGTGGATTTCATTTGGGACAAATTTACAGTGTTGTGCGTATGAATGAGTAATATCACAGCTCTCTCATGTCAATCCAGACCTGGTGATATGGGTTTGTTAGTACTGAGTCAAACACTGTCCTACCAGACTAGAGGCTGTTCCAAAAACCCCAGCAAGAAATCTGATGACCATAACCAAATAGGGCACTGCTTGGCCTGCGTCCCAAATGGCACCCTATTCCATATGGGCCCTGGTCCAAAAGTAGTGGCACTAATATAGGGAATAGGGTGCCATAGGGCTCTAGTCTAAAGTAGTGTACTATATAGGAATAGGGTGCCATAGAGCTCTGTCTAAAGTAGTGTACTATATAGGGAATAGGCTCTGGTCTAAAGTAGTTACTATATAGGGAATAGGGCTCTGGTCTAAAGTAGTGCAACTACATAGGAATAGGGTTTCCATTTGGGATGTGGGACTTGTATTGCAGGGAGACTGCGCTCCTTCCCAACTGGGAACATTCCCATGGGGAAAGGAAACCCCTTTGGAATGCCGTGCTAGATAATATGCAAATCATTTTTGTCTCGCTGCCCTTTTGACTTCTGAACTTCAGAATGTACACTCACCTTTCATTAATTGATTCACCAATGAGATTCTTTAAATTCTAGCATTTTAAATCACACAATGAAAAGATTTCCCATGTACTAAGACAAGAGACAGGCAGACATCACAACTCCCACTGGGCCACAGTGAACCGATACTTTTTATCAACAATGACATGTTTGCAGTGCAAGGGGAATAGGATTTCATTTGGACAAATTTACAGTGTTGTGCGTAGAATGAGTAATATCACAGCTCTCTCATGTCAATCCAGACCTGGTGATATGGGGTTTGTAGTACTGAGTCAAACACTGTCCTACCAGACTAGAGGCTGTTCCAAAACCCCAGCAGGAGAATCTCGATGACCATGAACCAATAGGGCACTGCTTGGCCTGCGTCCACAATGGCACCCTATTCCAATGGGCCCTGGGCAAAAGTAGTGCACTCATATAATAGGGAATAGGGTGCCATAGGGCTCTAGTCTAAAGTAGTTACTATATAGGGAATAGGTGCCATAAGCTCTGGTCTAAAGTAGTGTACTATATAGGAGAATAGGGCTCTGGTCTAAAGTGATGTACTATATAGGGAATAGGGCTCTGTGTCTAAAGTAGTGCACTACATAGGAATAGGGTTCCATTTGGGATGTGGGACTTGTATTGCAGGGAGACTGCGCTTCCTTCCCAAGCTATCTCTCTCTACCAACCAGTAAGAATTCCGGCTCTCACAGACCTGTTAGTTTTTCTTTAAGAAGCCCTCCTGTTCTCCACTCATTACCTGTATTAACTGCACCTATTTGGGTCATTCAGGTTGATTCAAGGCTCACTTCCCACTTGGTTTAGGAACGCACCATGACACGACCTTCTTCAGAGCCAGATTCACACTTGTGACTCTCGTAAAAGGGGGGCGTGTCTATAGCACGGTACATCTCCCACTCCGGGGTCATGTGACGGGCTGTCACTGGTTAAGTCAGCGCAGCACGGGGGGAATCAGTGGCCTAGGCAGAAACCCATTAATGGCAGGGCCAGCACAAATTTTAAGTGTGCCGAATGATCATAAAGGCATAGCCTACCGTATACCCTACTGAGATCACATTACAAATAGTCTTGTAGGCCTAAGTAAATCAATGAAGCTTGCGTTTAACATCCGACTCACATAGACCTCACATAGACCTCACATAGACCTCACATAGACCTCACATAGACCTCATAACCCATAGGCCTATATTGGTAGACTATGAGACCAGAGCATAATGTCCTGGTATAACAGTACTAGTAACAATAGACAGCTATAATCTATATAGACAAGAATAGTGGTCACCAACCTTTTCTTAGTCTATATGACAACACTGGTCAGAGGTCAGTTGCTATATGACAACACTGGTCAGAGGTCAGTTGCTATATGACAACACTGGTCAGAGGTCAGTTGCT
>NW_019943492.1:16303-20870 GCF_002910315.2 Salvelinus sp. IW2-2015 | reverse complement strand
CTATATGACAACACTGGTCAGAGGTCAGTTGCTATATGACAACACTGGTCAGAGGTCAGTTGCTATATGACAACACTGGTCAGAGGTCAGTTGCTATATGATTACGCTGGTCAGAGGTCAGTGAGCTTTGTTTGGCCATTTTACTTGTTTTTGCTAGCCAAGTTGGCTAGTGAGTCTTAGCTTGCTAGCTAACTGTGAGTAGCCTAAACAGCGATAGCTACTGTAGCTAGCGGTGAGTGACCTACACAGTGATAGCTACTGTAGCTAGCGGTGAGTGGCCTACACAGCGATAGCTACTGTAGCTAACGGTGAGTGGCCTAAACAGCGATAGCTACTGTAGCTAACGGTGAGTGACCTAAACAGTGATAGCTACTGTAGCTAGCGGTGAGTGACCTACACAGTGATAGCTACTGTAGCTAACGGTGAGTAGCCTACACAGCGATAGCTACTGTAGCTAACGGTGAGTGGCCTAAACAGTGATAGCTACAGTTGCTAACAGTGTGTAACCTACATAGCGAAAGCTACTGTTTACTGCACATGGTATCAGTGCGAAGGGGCACGTGCCAGAACCTACCCATTATTTTGAAATTGATAAAGCTAATTGTTTATTTCCTTGTAAATAATCAAACATAATTCAAATTCATTACATACTATAGGCCTAAATTAAATAGATTTTCAGTACAGCTCCAGATTTTATGTAAGATGTCCTTTAGTGCCGTGACAGGAATCTGCCCCCAAAAAGATTTGACCTTAAAGACTGTTGGAAAAGCATTCCAGGTGAAGCTGGTTGAGAGAATGCCAAGAGTGTGCAAAGCTGTCATCAAGGCAAAGTGTGGCTACTTTGAAGAATCTCAAATATAAAAAATATTTTTTATTTGTTTAACACTTTTTTGGTTACTACATGATTCCATATTTGTTATTCCATAGTTTTGATGTCTTCACTATTATGCTACAATATAGAAAATTGTAAAATATTAAGAAAAACCCTTGAATGAGTAGGTGTGTCCAAACTTTTGACTGGTACTATATATTGTATATACATATTTTTGGGGGCTCAATCTGATTGGGTGGGCCTGGCTCCGCAGTGGGTGGGTCTGAGCCCATCTGTGTCTATGTCCCTGGGGTTCAATGGCCTATTCAATTAAAACTTGGACTTGCTTAAAAAGTGGGTACTATCTGTTCGCTAAAATGGGTGCAAGAAGGAAGTTCATAACAGTGGCAGAAGATGCTAGAACCACCTATTCTCACCCACCGAGAATGGGCGTAGATCCACCGAGCTATGAACCGAAGACTGTGAAAAATATAATTCTATTCTCACCCACCCTCCTAACAGCAGCATGTGGTATCTCTCCTAACAGCAGGGTGTGGTATCTCTCCTAACAGCAGGGTGTGGTATCTCTCCTAACAGCAGCGTGTGGTATCTCTCCTAACAGCAGCATGTGGTATCTCTCCTAACAGCAGCATGTGGTATCTCTCCTAACAGCAGCATGTGGTATCTCTCCTAACAGCAGCATGTGGTATCCTCCTAACAGCAGCATGTGGTGATATCTCCCTAACAGCAGCAGTGGTATCTCTCAACAGCGATGTGGTATCTCTCCTCGAACAGACATGGACTGTTTCTCTCTCCTAACGCAGCATGTGGTATCTCTCCTAACAGCAGCTAATGTGGTATCTCTCCTAACAGCAGCATGTGGTTCTCTCGCTAACAGCAACATGTGGATACTTCCTAACAGCAGCATGTGGTATCTCTCTCCTAACAGCAGCAGTGGTACATCTCCTAACAGCACGCAGTGGTACTCCTCTGCCATACGCGCATGTGGTGATCTCTCCTAACAGCAGCATGTGGGTATCTCTCATTCTCAACAGCAGCATGTGGTATCTCACCTAACAGCAGATGTGGTAATCTCTCCTAACAGCAGCATGTGGTATCTCTCCCTAACAGCAGCATGTTTCTGCGGTATTCTCTCCTAACAGCGCATGTGGTATCTTCTCCTGAACAGCAGCATGGTGGTATCTCTCACTATACAGCAGCAATGTGGTATCTCTCTCTACACAGCAGCAGTGGATCTCCTAACAGCAGCATGTGGTATCTCTCACTCAACAGCAGCACTGGTACTCCCTAACAGCCAGCATGTATCTCTCCTACAGCAGCATGTGGTATCTCTCGCTAACCAGCAGCAATGTGGTATCTCTCCATCACAGCAACATGGGTACTCCTCCCTAACAGAGGCCAACGCATCGCGGTATCTCTCCCCAACAGCAGCATCGGTATCTTCTTCTAACAGCAGCATGTTACCCTCGGTGCTGCTCAGCTTATACATCGTGTTTTGACCATTATGTAAATACTGTAACACACACACACACACACACACACACACACACACACCACCCCACACCACCCACACACACCACCACACACACACACACACACACACACACACACCACACACACCACCACACACACACACACACACACACTTACAGAAGTGATGTATATGAGTGTAGTTACAGTATAGAGATGGTTCTGAGCTGTATTAATGTCATGTGGCATTATATGGTTTCATAAGGTGGTTATACATGCACTAGCTGCTGCTTGTTAAACCTTAATGGGCCGTCCACCCCGCCCTGCCAACAGCTGTTCAAGGCACTTGAGCAGTCGCAGAGAGAGGGGAAACAGATGGCGCAGGGAAGCAGGGAGGAGGGACTGAGTGTCACCTTCAGCTGCTTTTCAAAATAACACTTACTCCGAGTAACCCAATGCAACAGGACACTAACCTTCTCCTCTCAACACTAACATTACCTGAGTAACCCAATGCCAACAGGACACTAACCCTCTCCCTTCTAACACAACACTTACCTGAGAACCCCAATGCCAACAGGACACAACCCTTCCCCTTCTAACACTAACATTACTCGAGTAACCCAATCCAACAGAGACACAACCCTCTCCCTCTAACACTAACATTACTCGAGAACCCAATGCCAACAGACACTAACCGTTTCCTTCTAACCTCAACACTTACTCTGAGAACCTCCAATTTAAGCCAACCAGGAACATCCACACCGGCTTGACTTAGCTATAACACTATAACATTGTAGCTGTCTGCTGGTAACCATGCCAACAGAACTACACCTTCTCCCTTCTAAACTAAATTTTACTCTGAGTAACCAATGCCAACAGGACACTAACCTTCTCCCTCTAACATCAGATTACTCGAGTAACATATGCCAAACAGGACACTAACCCTCTCCCTTCTAACACAACTTTACTCTGAGTCAACCCAATGCCAAACAGGACACAACCCTTCCCTTTAACACTTAATTTACTCTGAGTAACCCCAAATGCCAACAGGACATAACCCTTTTCTATACCCTCCGAGTGGCACAGCAAGTTTAAAGACACTGCTCTCATGCTGGAGGTTGAGTCCAGGCTGCCGTGATTGGGAGCCCCTATAGGGTGGCGGCACAATTTGGCCCAGCCGGTCATCCGGGTTAACGGTTTTTGCTGGGGTTAGGGCCCGTCATTGTATAGTAAGAGTTTTTCGTCTTAACTTGCTAGTTCAATAAAAGATAAAATAAATGAACATTTTACTCTGTGAAAACCAATGCCAACAGGCCCCCACTAATCCTTCCTCCACCTCTAACCCCTCTCCTCTCACTTTCACGTTTCTTTAGCTCCGTTACCTAAATGTTTATCTAGCGGTTATTGGGCTAATGTTGTGTGTGTGTGTGTGTGGTGGTGTGTGTGTGTGTGTGTGTGTGTGTGTGTGTGTGTGTGGTGTGTGTGCGAGCAGCGTGTAATATTTGTGATGAGTGTGTTTTCCCCTTCGCTGTGTTTATTCTAATGTTACTGGTTATCATTCCACTCTGTTTGGCTGCCCTGCCCAGTCAATCACTGTCCCACCTCTGCATTCCTTGATACCACTAACACAAACAGCTACAGGGCTACAAGTACTATCAATCACATACTGGCTCAGTAACACAACAACACACGGTTTAGAAACACAACACACACTGGCTTAGTACACAACAACACACCTGGTTTAGAAACCAACAACAACACACTGGGCTTAGTAACACAACAACATCACTGGCTAGTAACACAACAACACACTGGTTTTAGAAACACAGACCCAACAACTGGCTTAGTAACACAACAACCACTGGCTTAGTAACACCAACAACACCTGGTTTTAGAACACAACAACACACTGGCTTAGTACCAAACAACACACTGGTTTAGAAACACAGACCGGTCAACACTGGCTTAGTAAACACAACAACACACTGGGCTTAGTAACACAACAACACACTGGCTTGTAACACAACAACAAACTGGCGTTAGTAACACAACAACACACCACTGTTTAGAAACACAACAACACACTGGCTTTAGTAAACCAACAACAAAACTGGTTTAGTAAGCACAGGAACACCACACTGGCTTAGTAACACAAACACACACTGGCTAGTAACACAACAACACACTGGTTTAGAAGAAACACAACAAACACACTGGCTTAGTAACCCACCAACACACTGGCTTAGTAACACAACAACACACTGG
>NW_019943492.1:0-15824 GCF_002910315.2 Salvelinus sp. IW2-2015 | reverse complement strand
ATCCGAATTCCCCCACACTCAAATGCCACCCCGCCCCAAACCACGCCCTAAACTACCTTGTGCTAAATACATTTTAGGTCAGCGCAGCCCCTTTCTGTTAAGCCACCACTCGCTAGGCCATTATCACTCGCCCCATACCAGACCCGCCGGCCTAAAGCTGGTCTGAATTCGCCCAATCTGTTTTCTCAAATGCTCTCATGCGTACCTTCGAAGCCTCAAAACTCACAGAATTTTAAGAAAAGATTCTAGTGAAAGCCATCACCTCATCAGCTTGAGCAAGTGAGTGCAGTGAAAATAAACTGGAAGAGGCATCGTAGTGTTTAGATTTGGCCGAAGATTGCTGATCCAAGCAAGAACAAAATGAGTGGTTTGGTGTGTTGGGGGCTTGCTGGGGAGGGGGGGGGGGGGAAAAACACATATAAATAAGGAGCGCTAAAAACCCATTGAACAACTAAGTGCGTTTTCAGGGATTGTTAAATAAACACAAACGAGTCGAACTAGGGCTGTGGCGGTCACAGGTGGGGACGTTTAATCAGCTCGGTTGACTTGTCAAGCCAAATAACTGCCGGTCTCACGGTAATTGTGACCGTTAAGTTAACATAAAACACGCTTTTGGGCATCTCCTGGCTTCGACACATATCCTACAAGCCACTGATGCAGCCCTTTGGAACATCCTATATATTCTTTTTCAAAGAATAATAACTATAGCTACACCCTTCACAATAATACCATGATTTATTTTAGACATGTCTAAAGAAGCATCATGATGTGAAGAAAATGTAGACTATTTCAGATGAACGGAATAGCATCCTCTGAGCTGTCCTTATGTTAGGTCCTGATCTGGCTATGCCAAATGGCTGTGGGCTACACTAGTTCATTTAGCAGACAAGATTTGCTTATAATTCCGTGGAATTATTTATTAATATTATTGTACAGTATGAAGAACACAATTGAACAAAGCTGAATAAAATATAAATATTTTCTACAAACGATTTGAAGGAGTGCGCATATATATTATGTGTTGAGCGGTTAACAAAGAAATAGGTATTCCTATATGCTTCATTTAGAGTTATTAATGTAACTTTAGTTGTGAGAGTTATTAATGTAACTTTAGTTTAGATTTTAGATTTTTAATACATTGTAAAGCTGCATGATGCGACTCTAATGATGATTAGAGAAAAGTTGCTTGAAAGGCATGATCTCTGCATTGTTTTTTTTGATGCAGGCTGTACACACTTCATCAGTCTCTCATTCACAATTTGACAAGCACTTGATAATACCTCGAATTTCACGGCAGCATCCCCTTTGTGGTCTTAATGCGCACCCTAAAAAAAACGATGGCTTTTGCAGCCCGGAGTGCTGCGTTGTGACCTTCTCCCTGAGCGTGCTGCGCAATCCAAAGCGCCTCTCATTCACATGGCTCTCTGTCAAGTGATCGGGTCTTTCTCACAGGCTACAAGTGAAGACAGACACATCGGGGACTCAACTAACGCGTTCTTATCCAATTCCGAGGTGCATATTAAAGATATCGGAAGAACTGTCCACATTTACATTTCGTCAGCCAAAAAGTACTAGCCTATGTCAGTCCTCTATTCCCTATAGTACAAACGTTGACCTATTCTATACTAGACATAAATATTCTAAACATAGTCCGGGACAGTTATGGGGTGCAATAAAACCCAAATAAATACAACCACTAACATCAAAAATACATGTTTTACGCAATGTGGCTGACGCAACAGATCAGAATGTTCAGCTTAAAATGTTGATAAACTATTCACATTATAACATTCCCATTATAAGTGCAACAATGCGCACACAGCAGTATTGTAACACGGCTATTAGCGTGAATGTTCCACTAGAGGGAAAACATCAAAAGTGACCGCAAATATGATTATGATTATTATTTATTATAATTTTTTTTATTAATTAATTATTAATTAATTAATTAATTATTAATTAATAAAAATTGCATTTTTATGGTGAAAATGATCTTCCCCAAACTTGATGACAGCTTTTCACACTCTTGGCATTCTCTCAACCAGCTTCATGAGGTTGTCACCTGGAATACATTTCAATTAACCTCTAACGAGTCACAACCCCGGATCCCCCCCATCAAAAAAGCTGACTAGCATAGCCTAGCCTAAAGCCACAGGGATATCATATAATCAAATGTTCATGAAATCACAAGTCCAAGACACCAAATGAAAGATACAGATCTTGTGAATCCAGCCATCATTTCCGATTTTTTTAATGTTTTACAGGGAAGACACAATATGTAAATCTATTAGCTAACCACGATAGCAAAAGACACAACTTTTTTTTCTCCACCATTTTTTTCCTGCATGGGCAGCTATCACAATTTCGACTAAATAAAGATATATATAGCCACTAACCAAGAAACAACTTCATAAGATGACAGTCTGATAACATATTTATGTTAGCATATGTTTTTTAGAAAATTTGCATATTTCAGGTATAAATCACAGTCTACACTTGCAGCTGCAATCTGAAATAGCGTTGGAAGCAGCCGGAATAATTACAGAGACCGACGTCAATTACCCAAAATACTCATCCTAAAACATTTCTGAAAAATACACAGCATACAGCAAATGAAAGCCCAACATTTGTGAATCCAGCCATCATTTCTGATTTTTAAAATGTTTTACAGGGAAGACACAATATGTAAATCTATTAGCTAACCACGTTAGCAAAAGACACATTTTTTTTCTCCACCATTTTTTTCCTGCATGGGCAGCTATCACAATTTCGCTAAATAAAGATATATAGCCACTAACCAAGAACAACTTCATAAGATGACAGTCTGATAACATATTTATGGTATTAGGCATATGTTTTTTTAGAAAAATGTGCATATTTCAGGTATAAATCACAGTTTTACCATTGCAGCCACTATCACAAAACTCACCCAAAGCGACTAGAATAACTACAGAGAGTCAACGTGTATTACCTAATTACTCATCTTAAAAATTTCTGAAAATACACAGCGTACAGCAAATGAAAGCCCAACATCTTGTGAATCCAGACAATATTTCAGATTTTCTAATAAGTGTTTTACAGCGAAAACACACAATATATCGTTATATTAGCATACCACATGAGCTAACATCACCCAGCATTGATTCAAGGCAAAAAGCGCGATAACGTTATCAACCACCAAATATATACATTTTTTCACTAACCTTCTCAGAATTCTTCAGATGACAGTCCTGTAACATCATATTACAACAATGCAATATAGAGTTTGTTCGAAAATGTGCATATTTAGCATCACAAATCGTGGTTATGCTATGTATCCAGTCAAACATGGCATGCATTCTTGGCCGGCGCCATCTTGGAAGGGCACCTAAGTTTACGATTATTTATACGATTAGATTGACTAAAAAAATACAGGTTGGACAGCTAATGAAGATGCATTGGTTATTAATGCAACCCGCTGATTTAGATTTTTAAATTAACGTTACTAGACTACAGTGTGCGTTACAGCCAGACTAGTGCGCAATAATGGTCGAAAATGCGTTTACATTTTTCCACATAAATACGGAATAAATATAATAGCTCTTACTTTTGGACGAGCTTCCATCAGAATCTTGGGCACGGTGTCCTTTTGTCCAAAGAATCGTTGCTTTGTTGTAAAACGTCCACTTCAACTTCGGAACTAGCAGCTAACATTAGCTACGTGCCACACACATGTCAAATCCTCAAACGCAATACAACGAAATTCAGAAAATAGCAATATACTCGCATAAACTGATATAATCCGTTTCAAATAACTTCGTTATGATGTTTCTTAACACCTATTTCGAATTAAATCACAGACGGATATATCTTAGCCCGATAACGAGAGCTTTTGAGCATGCATTCTGATGTCCCTCTTGCGCCTTGGCGAGCGTCCAAAAGAACGTACATGTCACTCCATTGCCTTTTATAAACTCTGAGAAATACGTAGAGATTCCATTCCACTTCTCATTGGTTACTGACATCCAGGGGAAGGCGGGTGCAGTTCATTTCGATCCATAGGGCACACACAGAGCTTTAAACTGATTGAGAACAGAGACAATTTTTTCTGACCTTTCGCATGTCCTGTCATGATTTTGCTGTAGAAAGTTCTGGTTCACCACAGACATAATTCAAACGTTTTAGAAACTAGAGATTGTTTTCTATCCAATAGTAATAATAATATGCTATTGTACGAGCAAGAATTGAGTACGAGGCAGTTTAATTTGGAGACGCAAAATGTCGAAGTTGAAACAGCACCCCTGTAGTGACAAGAAGTTTTAACAGGTGTGCCTTGTTAAAAGTTAATTCGTGGACTTTCTTCCTTCTTTAATGCGTTTGGAGCCAATCAGTTTGTGTTGTGACAAGGTAGGGGTGGTATACAGAATGTAGCCCTATTTGGTAAAAGACTAAGTCCATATTATATGCTCAAGTAAGCAAAGAGAAACGACAGTCCATCATTACTTTAAGACACGAAGGTCAGTCAATGCGGAATATTTCAAGAACTTTGCAGTCACAAAAACCATCAAGCGCTATGATGAAACTGGCTCTCATGAGGACCGCCACAGGAATGGAATAGCCAGAGTTACCTCTGCTGCAGAGGATAAGTTCATTAGAGTTACCAGCCTCTGAAATTACAGCCCAAATAAATTCTTCACAGAGTTCAAGTAACAGACACATCTCAACATCAACTGTTCAGAGGAGACTGTGTGAATCAGGCCTTCAAGGTCAAATTGCTGCAAAAAAACACTACTAAAGGACAACAATAAGAAGAAGAGACTTGCTTGGGCCAAGAAACACGAGCAATGGACATTAGACTAGTGGAAATCTGTCCTTTGGTCTGATGAGTCCAAATTTGAGATGTTTGGTTCCAACRGCTGTGTCTTTGTGAGACGCAGAGTAGGTGAATGGATGATCTCTGCATGTCTGGTTCCCACTGTGAAGCATGGAGGAGGAGGRGTGATGGTGTGGGGGTGCTTTGCTGGTGACACTGTTTGTGATTTATTTAGAATTCAAGGCACACTTAAYCAGCATGGCTGCCACAGCATTCTGCAGCGATATGCCATCCCATCTGGTTTGTTCTTCAACAGGACAATGACCCAACACACCTCCAGCTTATGTAAGGGCTATTTGACCAAGAAGGAGAGTGATGGAGTGCTACATCAGATGACCTGGCCTCCACAATCACCCAACCTCAACCCAATTGAGATGGTTTGGGATGAGTTGGACTGCAGATTGAAGGAAAAACAGCCAACAACTTCTCAGCATATGTGGGAACTCCTTAAAGACTGTTGGAAAAGCATTCCTCATGAAGCTGGTTGAGAGAATGCCAAGCGTGTGCAAAGCTGTCATCAAGGCAAAGGGTGGCTACTTTGAAGAATTTCAAATATAAAGTATATATATATTTTTTTAACACTTTCCTGGTTACTGATGTGACCTGTTATTAGCTAGTTATCCATATTGACGTGACCTGTTATTAGCTAGTTAGCCATATTGATGGGGTCCTTCAATCAAGTTTCAAGTTTTAATGTAACATGCACAAGTACCTTGAAATGCCTTTTTTTTGCAAACTCAAAACTCAACAATGCAATAATCATTCATGTATTACTAGAAAAAAACACACAATAAATATGAATAGGAAATATACAATAAAGTAAGTAAGTACTTAATATATACAGGAAATATAAAAAAATTCATTTACAGTACCATATTAACAATGTGCAGGGATACTGGAGTGATGGAGGTAGATATGAAAAGGGGTAAGGTGACAGGGATACTGGAGTGATAGAGGTAGATATGTATAGGGGTAAGGTGACAGGGATACTGTAGTGATAGAGATAGATATGTATAGGGGGAAGGGGACAGGGACACTGGAGTGATAGAGGTAGATATGTATAGGGGTAAGGTGACAGGGATACTGGAGTGGTGATAGAGGGTAGATAATGTATATCGGGGTAAGGTGACAGGGATACTGGAGTGATGGAGATAGATAGTATAGGGGACAGGGGACAGGGACACTGGAACAGTGAATAGAGGTAGAATATGTATAGGGGTAAGGGTTGGCCAGGGACTTGGGCTGGGTCGATGGTGGTGCGGGGGTGGTTGATGGGTGGGGGCGGGAACGGGGTGCGGCGGTGCTCGGGTGGGCGAAGGGCGGGGGTGGGTCGCTGCGTCGGGCAGGCTGGGTTGATTGAGGTCCGTGTTGCCACCGTATCTTGGGTTATGCCTTTTGTCCTTTTGTTTTTCTTTGTGTGTCATGGCTCCCTGTCTTGGTGCCGCTGCCCGCCCACCTATATTTCATATCTAGCACAGATTTCCTACACCAAGGAGGAGGGGTGAGCGAACGAATTGTTTTTTCTTTTTTATTACTATATTTTTCCATTTCCTCCCACTTGGTTTTGTGTCATTTCTGATGATCCAATCCAAATATTTAATCCAGGTGTATGCACCTGAAAAACGCAAAGGGGATGATATTTGCAAGGCTGTACTATAATCATATCTGTCCCCTAACCCTTCATATCTATCACTCCAGTCGTGTTGGCCTTCTCCTATGCCTTTCGCCTCATCCATAGTATCTGAGTGTCTGTATAACTGCTTAGATCGATATCCGCTGTCCTTCCTATAATATACGTTCAATGCCGTAATCCTTCACTTCCCTATCTGATCGATGCCATACAGTGAATGTATAGGCGAACGGGTAGTGTGACCTTCATATTATATGAACACGCTCACAATAGTTCTGGAAGGAGAAGAATGATGTTTACCGCCATATTTCTATCCTATTGGTCTGTCACGATTCAGCCATATTATATACTCATGTGTCACCATGATTGCATATACATATCACTCTCACCAGGTATCCACTGTTCTGATAGGAGTGATGAGTAACGTCAGGCCATACGCAGTACTGTCGCTATCTTGTCTTTATATCCATGATCGTTCTATAGTCGCTATTATTTATTTAGTACGTCATGTGACCTGTTTACTATTACCTAGATACAACTAGTGGTCAATTACTTTTCATAATCTAGCCATCTCCCGGTGATTGATTTGTATAGAGTAATAAGTTTTTTATATTATTTATATACTTTCTATTAGGTGTTATTCTATGATGTGTGTTTTTCCTAGTAATACGAATGGATTGATTGCATTGTGTTTTGAGTGGCAAAAAAGAGGATTCAACGGTATTGTGCATGTTCATTAAAACTTAAGAATTGTGTGAAGGACCATCATTAGGCTACTGCTAATAAGGTCGTCAATATGCGGATAGATAGCTAAACAGTCAATAATAACAGGAGAAGTGTTTAAAAAAATATATATATACTTTTTGAATTCTAAAGACACCCTGCTGAGAACAGTTTGCACACGCCTGCATTCTCTCAACCAGCTCAGAGAATGCTTTTCACAGTCTTAAGGATTCCCACATATGCTGGAAGTTGTTTGGTTTTTCCCTCATCTGCAAGTCAAACTTACCAACTCTAATTGGGGTTGAGGTGGTGATGTGGGCCAGCATTGATGTAGCGAGACTGCATCATCTCGCTTTGGTCAAATGCTACTGGGGGTTTGGATTTAGAACAGCTGGGAGATATTCATGAATGAGAAGGTGAGTGGGTGTGTGAATTCAATTGACAACAAGTGTAACAGAAGCAACCATCACGATCCTCCTCAACCTTACGTGTGAGACATGCAGAATTCATTACACTATGGCGTACAAAGAAGAGTTGGAAAAAATCTAAGTGGACTATAGACAAAGGAAGATATCATAGTTATGCATTGCTAGTGTTCTTGGCAGAAGTTCTTCTTCCTTATTGTGTCCGTTTATAAGTTTTTTGGCAGCAAATTTTGAGTGGGCCTGATCACCGTCTCTTGAATTGATGTTGATGTGTCGTTACTTGAACTCTGTGAAGAATTTATGGGCTGAATTCAGAGTGGTACTCCTAAAAATTATTCTCTGCAAGCAGGTAGCTCTGTGTTATTATCTATGATGGCGGTCCTCATGAGAGCGTTCATCATAGGTGTAGTTGTGATGAATAGAAATACACATGAAATATTACCGCTTGACTGGACTAGATATAATGATGGACTGTCGTTTCTCTTGCTACTTGAAGCATTATATATAGAATATAAACGTATAAAATAATAAAAAAATAATCCAAAAAAAATAGAGAAAAAAAAAAAAATAAAAGATAAAAAAAAAAAAAAAAAAAAAAAAAAACACTTTGAAATAAAATGATAAAAAAAAAATAAAAAAAAGAGATAAAAAAAAAATATAAAAAAGAGAAATGTTAAACCTGTAAATAAAAAAAAGAGAGAAAAAAAAAACAAAAATAATAAGACAATATAAAGAAAGATAAAAAAAGATAAAAATAAGAAAAATAGATGTAATGCATATTTATTATATGGTGAAAAATTTAGTTGAAAACGTTTGATTTGTCTGTGGGTAACCAGAAACTCCTTTCTACAGGAGATCTGAAGGAAGTGCGAAGTGAAATTGTTCTGTTGCAGATTCAGTTTAAGAGCTCTGGTTGGCCGTTGTATGAAAATAAGAAAAAATAGAACAAAATATAAAAAATGGTTAGTACAATGAGAGTGGAATAGAAGATAAAAAGCAAATAAATAAAAAGAAAAAAGAAAGTTTATAAAGGAATGGAGTTGATGTACGTTGTTTTGGACGCTCGAGCAAGGCGTAAGAGGGAGGAATCAGGAGCATGCTCAAAACTATCGTTATCGGCAGATAAAGAAAATAGAAAGAAAAGAAGGTGAATAAATAAAAGAAAAGTTAATATAGAGAAAGGATCTATATAGATACAAAAAGATAAAATAAATAAAAATAGAAGAGTAATATTCTATTATTATGAATTATAGAATGTATAAATAGGTGATGAAGGAGGATTGGACATGTTGCACGTAGATATGGTAGTGTTAGTCGAAGTTGAGGGCGTTGAAATGCAAGATATTTTGGAGCAAGGACCCGTGCACAAGATCGATGGAAGCTCGTCAAAGTAGAGTATTTTGATTTATTAATAATTTTAGTGTGGAAAATGTAACGCATGTTTGACATTATTGCGGCACGTCGTCTGGCTGTACGCACAGCTGTATGTTAGTAAGTTATTAAAAAGTCTAATCAGGCGGTTGATTAAAATTGCATTTTCATTATCGTCAACCTGTATTTTTTTAGATCATTAGATCGATAAATAATGTAAATTAGTGCCTTCCAAGGATGGCGCGGCAAGCCATCATGTTGTGATGATTTAATAGCATAACAGATTGTGATGCTATAAATTGACCCCTATATGATTGTGATAGATGTTACAGGATGGTAATTGAAGAATTTGAGAGGTTATGAAAATTATTTTTGGTGGTTGATAACGTTGTTTTGTGAATCAATGCGGGTATTGCTATGTGGTATCTATAATAAGATATATGTGTTTCGGTGTAAAACACTTAGAAATGAAATATTGGTTGGATTACAAGATGTTGGCTTCCATCTGTAGCTGTGTATTTTTTCAAGAATGTTAAAAGTTTAGGTAAAAGTGTCCTGTAGATTCATCGTTTGTGTGATTTTGTGATAGTGGCGCATGGTATGTATTTTATACTGAATATGCTAATTTTAAAAAAAATAGCTATACAAATATGTAAGTGTATCTTAGAAGTTGTTTATGGTTATGTAATCTTTTGTGAAATGTGAATGATTGCTGCAGGAAAAAGAAGGGGAAAAAAAAAGTGGTGTTTTTGTAGTGTTGCTAGAGTTTCTATTGTGTTTCCTGTAAACATTTAAAAAGTCAGAAATGATGGTGGATTCAAAGATGTTGGGTTCCATTGCGTATGTGGTATTTTTCAGAAATGTTTAGGATGAGTTTTTGGGTATTGACGTCGGTCTCTGTATCGGTGCTTCAACGCTATTTAGTATTGCAGGCAGATGTAGAATGTTGATTTATAATGAATTCAAATTCTAAAAAAACATGCTACATAAAATATGTATCAGACTGTCAGTTATAAAGTGTTTTTGGTTAGTGCTAATATTTTTAGCATATGTGATAGGCTGCATGCAGGAAAAAAATGGTGGGAAAAAAGTGTGTCTTTTGCCTATGGGTTTAGATAAAGATTAATTGTGTCTTCCTGTACTAAAAATGAATGGGTGGATCAAGATCTGTATCTTTCATTTGGTGTTGGCTTGTGATATAAATTAATTTATGACTATGTGGTTTAAGGTGCATGCTAGTGCTTTTAGATGGGGGATCGGGGTTTACTGTTCAGAGGTTTTGAAATGTATCCAGGTGACTCATGAGTGGTGAGAGAAGAAAAAGTGTGAAAAATGTCATCAAGTTTGGGGAGATAATTGTCACATAATGCAATTTATTAATTAATATAATTAATAATATAATTTTTAATAAAGATTATAAAAATATAAATCAAATCATATCTTTGGTCACTTTTGATGTTTCTCTAGTGGAATTACGCTATTATCAGCGTGTTGAACTGCTGGTGCGCATTGTGCACTATACATGGGAATGTTATTTATGTGAATTAGTTATTCAACATTTTTAGCTGACATTTGGTATCTGTTGCGTAGCCACATTGGTAAAACATGTATTTTTTGATGTTAGTGTTGTATTATTTGGGTTTTATTGGACCCAATAACTGTCGCGACTATGTTAGAATATTTATGTCTAGTAATAGAAAGGTCAACGTTTGTACTATAGGAATAGAGGACTGACGATAGGCAGTATTTTGGTGACGAATGTAATGTGGAACAGTTATCGATATCTTTAATATGCCCTCGAATTGGAATAGAAGGGTTTGTTGGTCCCCGATGTGGTCTGGTCTTCACTTGTAGCCTGTGAGAAGACCCGGCCACTTGACAGAGAGCCCATGTGAATGAGAGGCGCTTTGGATTGCGCAGACGCCTCAGGTGAGAGGTCAAACGCAGCACTCCGGGCTGCAAAAGCATCGTTTTTTTTTAGGGGGCGCGATTAAGACACAAAGGGGATGCTGCCGTGGAAAGTTCGAGTATTATCAAGTGCTTGTCAATTGTGACTGAGCAGACGATGAAGTGTGGTACAAGCCTGATCAAAAAAAACAATGCAGAGATATGCTTAAGGAACTTTTCTCTAAATCATATTAAGAGTCGCATCTGAAGGTTTAACAATGTATTAAAAATTGAAATCTAACTAAAGTTTACATTAATAATCTCACTAAAGTTACATTTAATATCTAAAGAAGCATATTAGGGAATACCTATTCTTGTTAACCGCTACCATAATTATGGCACTCTTAAATCGGTTTGTAGAAAATTTTATTTTATTCAGCTTTGTTATGGTCTTTCATACTGTAATATATTAATTAATCAGGACTTTAAAGGCAAAATCTTGTCTGCTAATGAACTAGTGTCCAAGCCATTGTAGCAGATAGGAACTAACATAAGGAGTCAAGGAGGAGCTAGTTCCGTCATGCTGAAATAGTTACATTTCTTCACATATGCTTTTTAGGACATGTTAAAATAATTCAATGGATTAATTGTGAGGTGTGTATATTATTATTTTTAAAAATATATAGATGTTAAGGCGATCAGTGGTTGTGGATATGTGTCTGAAGCCAGAGGTAAAACGTGTTTTGATTAATTAACGTTCAAGTAGTAACGGCAGTTTTTTTGCTTGCATCACGCGCTGATAAAAGTGTGACGCCACAGCCTAGTTCTGACTGTTTGTTATTTAAAATCTTGAAACGGCACTTAGTGTCCAATGGGTTTTAGGCTAGCCTTGTCCCGCCCCTCCAGAGCAAATAAACAACCTTTCCCAAGCTGCATTTCTGTCAGTGGATGATGGTAGTGTAGGTAGAGGTAATGGGTAGGGATAGGTAGTTTAGGGGTGGTTTGGGGCGGGGGATTGGATCTAGGTTGGGTGGGGGTAGTCGGGGGTTGGGTGGGTGGGGGGGGGAAATGGGACTGGGGTGTATCTCAAGTTGATTTATATCGCCTCTCTCTATCTCACTCTTTTCCTCTAAGGAGAGAGAAGGAGGGGACACATTGGAAATTCTCAAACGTGGTACGAAATAGTTGTGTCGAGATCGGTAGCGTGGTAGATTGATCAGGCACGTGGTAGGATCATCGGCGGATGTGTAGGATAAGATCGGCGCGTGGTAGGATCAGATCGGCGGCGTGGTAGGGATAGATGGACGGGTAGGATAGATCGGCGGCGTGGTAGATCTGATCGGCAGCGTGGTGGATCAGATCGGCGGCGTGGTAGGATAGATCGCAGCGTGGTAGGATAGATCGGCAGCGTGGTAGACCTAGAATCGAATCCCGCTCGCGCGTGTAGATCAGACGGAAAAGCGTGGTAGGATCAATCGGGAGAGCGGTAGATAGATCGGCGGCGTGGGTAGGATCTGAATACGGCGTGGTAGGATCAGACGGAGGCGTGGTAGGATCAGATCGGCAGCGTGGTATGGACTCAATCGGCAGCGTGGTAGGATCAGATGAAAGCGGGGTAGGATCAGATCGGCAGCGGTGGTAGGATAGATCGGCAGCGGGTAGGATCAGATCGGCAGAGGGTGGTAGGATCAGATCGGGGCGGGTGGGTAGGGATGGGGTGGTAGGACAGATGGCGGCGGGAGTAGGATCAGATTCGCGGGTGGTAGACAGATCGGCGGCGTGTGGTAGGATCAGATGGCGGCGTGGTAGGATAATCGCGAGCGTGGTAGGATAGATGGCGGGTGGAGGATAGATGGCGGGTGGTAGGATAATGGTGGGTGGTAGGATCAGTGGTGGCGTGGTAGGATCGCTCGGAGGGGGTAGGATTCAGATCGGCAGGTGGTAGGGATCAGATGGCGCGTGGGTAGGATCAGATGGGAGCGTGGTGGGACGATCGGCGCGGGTAGGATCTGATCTGCAGCGGGTAGGATCAGATGGCGGGTGGGTGGATCAGATCGGTGGCGTGTAGGATCAAGTCGGCGGCGTGGTAGGATTCAGATCGGTGTGCGGGTAGATCAGACGTGGCGTGGTGATGATTCGGAGGCGTGAGATCAGATCGCAGCGTGGTAGGATCAGATCGTCAGCGGTGGTAGGATCAGATCGGCAAGGTGGTAGGAGCTCAGAGGCAGCGTGTAGGATCAGATCGGAAGGGGTAGGATGATGGAACGTGGTAGGATCGATGGAAGAGGAGGGTAGGATCAGATCGGCGGTGTGGTAGGATAGATCGGTGGCGTGGAGGATGCAGATCGGCAGCGGCGGTAGTATAGATCGGCAGCGTGGTAGGATCCGATGGAAGCGTGGTAGGATTAAGATCGGAAAGCGTGGGTAGGATCAGAGGCGGCCGCGTTTAGGATAGATTCGGAGCGTGTAAGGATCAGATCGGCGCAGTGAAAGATCAGATCGGGCAGCGCGGTAGGATCAGATCGGCAGCGGGTAGGGATCAGATTCGGCAGCGTGGGTAGGATCAGATCAGATCAGGTTTGGCTTGGTTAATCTCCAGATCAGTCATTTCCAGTTTGTCACACTTGAGGTCTACTTTGATGGCATCAAGGTGTAGAATTGTTCCTGTTGTCATCGAGACAGCGGATGGCCAGAAGAATAATCCTTGGTTTTACTAGCCATGTACTCTTAATCTTGTCAACCCTTCAGAGCTGTTCTCTCTAGATTTCTTCCTAGTTCTTATCTTTTCCTGGAGTTTTTTCCTATCCATGTAATTCTACAACTGCATTGCTTTGCTGTTCGGGGTTTAGGCTGGGTTCGTGTACAGCAACTTGTGACATCAGCTGATGTAAAAAGGGCTCTTGTAAATATATTTGATCGATTGAGTAGCTCAGCTGTCCATCCTCATCCTGTGGTGTTGGTGATTAGTAAAGGAATTCTCAGGCCACCATCGAGAGACAATTTATCTGGTTTATTTATTATGAAGGATAAAAAATTTGGTTGTTTTAAAAAAATAGAAAATAGATGTATTGTACTTAACCACAGTGTTGTTTCTGTAATAATCTATTTATTACATCAAAACACGACAAAAAAGTTTATGTGTGTGTGTGAGTGTGTGTGTGTGTCGTGTGTGTGGGTGTGTGGGTGGTGTGTGTGTCTCTGTGGTATCCAGATGCGGGATTTATTCTTAAACACAACGGTTGACAACAGTAACATCGATAATGTCATATCGGTGCAATGTCTTGTCTGTCTGTCCTTGTTCTGTCTGTCTGTCTGTCTGTCTTGTCTGTCTGTCTGTCCTGTCTGTCTGGTCTGGTCTGTCTGTCTGTCTGTCTGTCTGTCTGTTGTCTGGTCCTGTCCTGTCCCTGTCCTGGTCCCTGTCCTGTCCTGTCCTGTCCTGTCCTGTCCTGTCTGTCTGTTGTTGTCTGTCTGTCTGTCTATCTAGTCTGTCTGTCTGTCTTGGTGTCAGTCAATCAATCAATCAATCGCCATTTCATGAGTAACAGAGCTTCTTCTTTCATGATGCACTTTCGGGGACAAGTTTCAAGATCCCGTTTAATTAAATTGAATTGAATGAAAAGAGGATTTCACAAAAAACCGCGTTTTTGTCCAAAGGTCCTTAAAGAGCATTAAGAGACCCCATCCGTCCTGTGTTTGTTGTGTTACTACAGCGCCAGTGTGTTGTGTTTACTAAGTCCAGTGTGTCTCTGTTCGTGTTTAACTAAAACCATGTGTTGTTTGTGTTCTAAGCCAGTGGTGTTTGTTTGTGGTTACTACCACCAGTGTGTTGTTGTGTTACTAAGCCAGTGTGTTTGTTGTGTTTCTTAATGCAGTGGTGTTAGTGTTACTAAGCCAGTGTGTTTGTGTAGTCTTACTAAAGCCAGGGGTGTTGCTGGGTGTTTCTAAGCCAAGTGTGTTGTTGGTGTACTAAGCCGAGTGTGTTGTTTGTGTTACCATGCCAGTTGTTTGTTTGTGTTACTAAGCCAGTGGTGTTGTGTGTGTTGTCTAAACCAGGTGTGTTGTTGTGTTACCTAAGGCCAGTGTGTTTGTTGTGTTATTAGCCAGGGTGTTGGTTGTGTTACAATAAGCCAGTGTGGTTGTTGGTGTTTCTAACCTAGTGTGGTTGTTGTGTTACTAAGCCAGTGTGCTTGTTGTGTTTCACTAAGCCAGTGTGGTCTGTTGTGGTTTCCTAAAAAGCCAGGGTGGTTGGTTGTGTTTCTAAAAACCAGTGTGTTGTGTGTGTTTCTAAAGCAGTGTGTTGTTTGTGTTTCTGAAACCAGTGGGTGTTGTTGTGTTAGCTAAAACCAAGTGTGTTGTTGTGTTAGGCTAAGCCAGGTGTGTTGTTTGGTGTGGTTCTAAAAAACCCAGGTGTTGGTTGTGATTACTAAAGCCAGTTGGTGTTGTTGGTGTTACTAAGCCAGGTGGTGTTGTTAGTGTTTCTAACCGTGTGTTGTTGTGTTACTAAGCCCAGTGTGTTTGTGCTGTACTAACAGTGGTGTTGTTGTGTCTTCTAAACCAGTGGTGTTGGTGTTGTTTACTAGAGCCAGTGGTGATTTGGTGTGTACTAGGCCAGTTGTGTTGTTGTGTTTACTAAGGCCAGTGTGTTGTGGTGTGTTTCTATGCAAGTGTGTTCGTTGCTGTTACTAAGCCACTTGTGTTGTTGTGTTTCTATGCCAGTGGTGTTGTTTGTGGTTACTAAAAGCCAGTGGCTTGTCTGTGTTCTTGCTCAAGTGTAGTTGTTGTTTACTAAGGCCAGTGTGTTGGACCTAAAAGCCAGTGTGTTGTTGTGTATATATATGTGTGTTGTTGTAACTAAGCCAGCTGTGTTGTTCGAGCTTAAGAATTGCCAGTGTGTTGTTGTGTTACTAAAGCCAGTGTGTTTTGGAGACCGCGCAGG
>NW_019943491.1:112502-128004 GCF_002910315.2 Salvelinus sp. IW2-2015 | reverse complement strand
ATTATATCCAGGAGAATCATTATTTGTTTAATACTGGAATAAAGACTCTGTTACTATTACGTCGCTTTTGGGTCCTCATTCACCAGCATAACAGCTCTGGTCAAAAGTAGTGCACTATGTAGGGGATAGGGTGCCATTAGGGACACATCCCTATCTAAAATCTTTCCCTACATTCAGACAACTAAGAAGTAGGATATTGATTAATTGATTATCCCCTTTTCCCCCCTAGATTGACACCTTAGAAGTAGGATGTTGATTAATTGATGATCCCCTCCCTACATTGATACCTTAGAAGTAGGATATTGATTAAATGACTATCCTCTCTCTCTCTACATCCAGACACCTAAGGAGTATGAGAGGGAGTACAGTAAAGAGCTGCAGCAGAAGGGAGTGGAGCCCTCAAAGTATCACGGATTCGCCTACGACGGGATCTGGGTAATAGCTAAGACCCTGACCCGCGTCATGGATTTACTGCAGCACAAGGAGAGGCAGGACATGTACCACAACTTCACTGTGGACGACCGGGAGGTGGGCAAGCTGGTGCTGGACGTCATGAACGAAACCAACTTCTATGGCGTCACGGTGAGTCAGTGGACTTTTCCTGATATAAGAGTGTACTTGGACATTAATCTGCCTCACGTTACAGAAACAGGAGATAGGCTAGTGTCCTGTCCAGAGGGTGAACTTAATCATTAATCTGCCTCACATTACAGAAACAGGAGATAGGCTAGTGTCCTGTCCAGAGGGTGAATTAATCATTAATCTGCCTCACATTACAGAAACAGGAGATAGACTAGTGTCCTGTCCAGAGGGTGTACTTAATCATGAATCTGCCTCAAATTACAGAAACAGAAGATAGACTCCTGGTTTGTATGGGCCATTCTGCCTGGGACATGGCTTGCTTTGACATAAGGAAGGGTAATGGTGATTCATTAGGGAACATTTGTTAACAATATTATAATGAATAACAAAAATATATACACTGAGTATACCAAACATTAGGAACACCTTCGTAATATTGAGTTGCACCCCCCCTTTGCCCTCAGAACAGCCTCAATTCGTCGGGGCATGGACTCTACAAGTCAAAAGCGTTCCACAGGGATGCTGGCCCATGTTGACTCCAAATCTTCTCACAGTTGTGTCAAGTTGGCTGGATGTCCTTTGGGGGGTGAACCATTCTTGATACACATGGGAAAATGTTGAGCGTGAAAAACATCCATCCATGTCTGAGGACGTTGGGAGATGATGTGGAAACCGGCCACTAGGGGCAACAGTGAGCGCTGTTACCTTCAAGTTGGTCTGGTGTTGTGGACGGGGATGATAGATGGGCGTAAGAATCTGCCTCTGATTCTAAAGGTTGCAAGTTCAAATCCAGCGATAGAAAGTTGTTTTTTATATTTTAGTTTTAAGCCTAACCCAAACCTTAACCCTTACCTTAACCATTCAGATGGAATGCCTAACCTTACGAATTTGGAGTTAACCTTAAACCCTTCTTAACCTTAAACCCTTCTAAATTGAAATTTTGGAACAAATTAGAATTTTGATGTTTCAGAAAAATGGCTGCACATCTAATTCTGACATGAGACTGTGAGAGCTAGTAGCACAATCCACCACTACTATAACAACCCCCTCTAAATATTGAATAAACACTTTTTTTTATACATGTTAAAGCGGTGGCGATTCAGGTAAAATTGTGGTTAGAGAAGAGTGTGTGTGTGTGGTGTGTGTGTGTGTGTGTGTGTTGTGTGTGTGTGTGTGTGTGTGTGTGTGTGGTGTGTTGTGTGGTGGTGTGTGTGTGTGTGTGTTGTGTGTGGTGCTGTGTGTGTGTGTGTGTGTGTGTGGTGGTAGGATACGGCACAGGCTGAGAGAGATGGGTAGATAGGGAATAGAAAAAGGAAAAATAAAGGAGAGAAAGAGGAAGATAAGAGGGAGAAAAGAGGAAAGTGTAGGAGAAATAGAGGGAGAAAGAGGAATAGTGAGAGAAATAGAGTGAGAAAGAGGAATAGTGTAGGAGAAATAGAGAAGAAAGAGGAATAGGAAGGAGAAAATATAGGAGAAAGAGGAATAGTGAAGGAGAAATAGAGTGAGAAAGAGGAATAGTGTAGGAGAAATAGAGGGAGAAGGGGAATAGTGAAGGAGAAATAAAGAGGGAGAAAGAGAATAGTGTAGGAGAAATAGAGGGAGAAGCGAGGAATAATGAAGGAGAAATAGTGAGAAAAGAGGAATAGTGTAGGAGAATAGAGGGAAAGAGGATAGTGAAGGAGAAATAGAGGGAAAAGAGGAATAGTGTAGGAGAAATAGAGGAGAAAGAGGAATAGTGAGGAGAAATAGAGGGAGAAAGAGGAATATGAGAGAGAATAGAGGAGAAAGAGAAAGTGTAGGAGAAATAGAGGAGAAGAAGGAATAGTTGAAGGAGAATAGAGTGAGAAAGAGGAATAGTGTAGGAGAAATAGAGGGAGAAAGAGGAATAGTGTAGGAGAAATAGAGGGAGAACGAGGAATAGTGAAGGAGAGCTGGGTGAAGAGGTAGAGTGGAAAAGAGAGAGAGATTGTGTCATAACCAGTATTGAGAGCGGAGAAAAGGTTGACCTCCCTTGGGGCATTACAGTACACCATAGTCCTCCTGAGCCTCTCCGTTACCCCCACCCCACTGTGACCTCTCTCTCCCCCAGTTCCCTCTGCGTCTCTGGGGTGAAGTGGGCTGCCAGTGGGCCAGTCCCTGGAGGCTGCTGGAGAACAGAGGCAGGGAGGATGACATGGATAGCCCAGATAGCCTCATCTTCCTGGGGGTCCTTCTGCCAGGGTGGCTGCCTGAGCTGCGTGTCTCTGTTTGTGTGCGTGCTTGTCTCCAGGGGGATAACATACAGCACCACTATTACCATCTATTCAGAAAGCAGCACAATAGGCGCACTGTATTGCTGCATTGCATATTCACTGTATTGCATAATGTGATGTCAGCCGCATACCACTCTGCATCCCACTGCTGGCTTTCCTCAGAAGCTAAGCAGGGTTGGTCCTGGTTGGTCCCTGGATTGGAGACCAGATGATGTTGTAAGTAGTGTTGAAGGGCCAGTAGGAGATACTCTTTCATCTGGTCTAGAAAAACATCCCAATGCCCTGTGGCAGTGATTGGGGACATTTCCCTGTGTAGGGTGCTGTCTTTCAGATGGTATGTTAAACGGGTGTCCTGACTCTCTGTGGTTACAAAAGAGCCCACAGCACTTATTGTAAGAGCAGGGATGTTAACTATGATATCCTGGCTAAATTCCCAATCTGGCCCTCATACCATCATGGCCACCTAGTCATCCCCATGTAACTATTCCCCAGGTTGTTGCTGTAAATGAGAATGTGGTCTCAAGTCAACTTACCTTGTTAAAAATTTAAAAAAAAGTTTAACAAAAATACCTGAAGTGGTATTTGAAAAATAATTGACAACAGTTGCTCCAGGTCTATAAGAGGCTAATACTCTGGAGTAATGTAATGTAATGTGGAGTAATGTGGGCAGAAGAGAAGAAGGGACAAAGAAGGGACAAAGTGGGACAAAATAAGGACAGAAAAAAAGGGAAAGGGGACATTAAGGTGAAGCAGTCCTCTAAAGACACAAAAGACAATAATACAAGAAACAACACTTCTATTGCCTCTCCCTCTACGATACGCACTTCCGGTTTGGTTTGGAGCGAGTAGTTGCATTCCGCTTTGCTCCACAGGTAGTATTACAGGTAGTATTACATTTCATTTCATTACAGTACAACAGTTTGATTTGTTTGATCTTAGCTGGCTACATAGCCGTCTTTGTATCCAAGATAATTGTGTAGTCTAGAGTAATTGTCGAGGTACTAGCAGTTAGAGTTCTAGCGTCACTTTCAAACAAAGTCAACAACGCAGCCACTGCTAGTAGCCTATTTCACACAGCCAGCAGTACTATATCATTTTAGTCAATAAGATTTTTTGCAACGTAAGCTTAACTTTCTGAACATTCGAGACGTGTAGTCCACTTGTCATTCAATCTCCTTGCATTAGCGTAGCTTAGCCTGTCAACTATGTGTCTGTCTAGTCCCTGTTCTCTCCTCTCTGCACAACATACAAAGGCTTCACGACCGCGTGGCCGCTGCTAACTCTAATGGTGGTCCCCGCGCGCACGACCACGTGGAGTTCCAGGGTCTCAGGCAGCCTCTGGAACTGCGATCTGCGGCCAACAAGGCAGAGTTCATCTCAGCCTATGCTTCCCTCCAGTCCCTCGACTTCTTGGCACTGACGAAACATGGATTACCACTGATAACACTGCTACTCTACTTGCTCTCTCCTCGTCTGCCACGTGTTCTCACACCACCCGAAGCTTTGGTCAGCGGGTGGTGGCACTGGATCTCATCCTCTCAAAGTGGACATTCTCTCTTTTCTCCCTGACCATCTGTCTATCGCCTCTTTGAATTCCATGCTGTCACACGTTACCAGCGCCTTTCAAGCTTACATCCTTATCATTTATATCGCCCTCAGGTTCCCCCTTGGAGAGTTTCATCATGAGCTTGACGCCCTGATAAGTTCCTTTCCTGAGGATGGTCACCTCTCACAGTTCTGGGTGATTTTAACCTCCCACGTCTACCTTTGACTCATTCCTCTCTGCCTCCTTCTTTCCACTCTCTCCTCTTTTGACTCACCCCTCCCTTCCCCCCCTACTCAAAGGCAGGCAATACGCTTGACCTCATCTTTACTAGATGCTGTTCTTCCCTATCTCATATGAACCCGCCTCCAAGTCTCCGACCACTCCCTTGTATCCTTTCCCTCGGCTCTCATCCAACACTCCCACACTGCCCTACTCGGATGGTATCCGCGCCGTCCCAACCTTCGCTCTCTCTCCCCCGCTATCTCTCTCTCTTCCATCCTATCATCTCTTCCCTTCTTCAACACTTTCTCCAACCTATCTCCTGATTCTGGCCCTCCTCACTCTCTCCTCCTTTTCTGCATCCTTTGACTCTCTATGTCCCTATCCTCCAGGCGCTCGTTCCTCCCTCCTGCTCCGTGGTCGACGACTCATTGCGAGCTGACAGAACCGGGCTCCGGGCAGCCGAGCGGAAATGGAGGAAAACTCCTCCTGCGGACCTGGCATCCTTTCACTCCCTCCTCTCTACATTCTCCTCTTCTGTCTCTCTGCTAAAGCCAATTCTTACCACTCTAAATTCACAAGCATCTGCCTCTAACGCTAAGGAAGCTCTTTGCCACTCTTCTCCCTCCTCCTGAATCCTCCTCCTCCTCTCCCTCCTCCTCTCTGCTGATGACTTCGTCAACCATTTTGAAAAGAAGGTCGACGACATCCGATCTCGTGTTGCTAAGTCAAACGACAACCGCTGGTTCTGCTCACACCTCCTGTGCTTTGACCTCTTTCTCCCCTCTCTCTCCAGATGAAATTTTGCGTCTTGTGGGCCGGCTGCGCCACAACACCTGCCCGCTTTGCCCATCATCTCTCTTCTTCCAGACATTTTCCGGAGACCTTCTCCTTATCATCCTGTTTCACTTCCGTCATCTTGAACCGACTTAGGAGCTGCTGATGCCGTTTCCTTTGGCCGCGATGAGTTTGCCACCTTCTGCCACCTCTGACCCTCGACCGTTTCAACGAATGTACAACTCGCATCTCTTTCTTTTCTCTCAAAACTCTTGGCCAACTGCGTCTGGCCTTCCTCTATCTCTCTCGAATGACCTTCTTGATCCAATCAGTCAGGTTTCAAACTAGTCATTCACCTGAGCTCTGTCTTCTCTGTGGAGGCGCTCCGCACTGCTAAAGCTAACTCTCTCTCCTCTGCTCATCCTTCTAGAACTATCGGCTGCCTTTGATACTGTGAACCATCAATCCTCCTCTCCACCCTCTCCGAGCTGGGCATCTCCGGCGCGGCCCACGCTTGGATTGCGTCCTACTGACAGGTCGCTCCTACCAGGTGGCGTGGCGAGAATCTGTCTCCGACACAGTGCTCTCACCACTGGTATCCCCCAGGGCTCTGTTCTAGGCCCTCTCCTATTCTCGCTATACACCAAGTCACTTGGCTCTGTCATATCCTCACATGGTCTCTCCTATCATTGCTATGCAGACGACACACAATTAATCTTCTCCTTTCCCCCTCTGATAACCAGGTGGTGAATCGCATCTCTGCATGTCTGGCAAGACATATCAGTGTGGATGACGGATCACCACCTCAAGCTGAACCTCGGCAAGACGGAGCTGCTCTTCCTCCCGGGGAAGGACTGCCCGTTCATGATCTCGCCATCACGGTTGACAACTCCATTGTGTCCTCAGAGTGCTAAGAACCTTGGCGTGATCCTGGACAACACCCTGTCGTTCTCAACTAACATCAAAGGCGGTGACCCGTTCCTGTAGGTTCATGCTCTACAAACATTCGCAGAGTACGACCCTGCCTCACGCAGGAAGCGGCGCAGGTCCTAATCCAGGCACTTGTCATCTCCCGTCTGGATTACTGCAACTCGCTGTTGGCTGGGCTCCCTGCCTGTGCCATTAAACCCCTACAACTCATCCAGAACGCCGCAGCCCGTCTGGTGTTCAACTTTCCCAAGTTCTCTCACGTCACCCGTCCTCGCTCTCTCCACTGGCTTCCAGTTGAAGCTCGCATCCGTTACAAGACCATGGTGCTTGCTACGGAGCTGTGAGGGGAACGGCACCTCCGTACCTTCAGGCTCTGATCAGGCCCTACACCAAACAAGGGCACTGCGTTCATCCACTTGGCCTGCTCGCTCCCTACCTCTGAGGAAGTACAGTTCCCGCTCCAGCCAGTCAAAACTGTTGGCTGCTCTGGCCAAATGGTGGAACAAACTCCCTCACGACGCCAGGTCAGCGGAGTCAATCACCACCTTCCGGAGACACTGAAACCCCACCTCTTTAAGGAATACTAGGATAGGATAAAGTATTTTCTAACCCCCCCCCTTAAAAGAGTTAGATGCACTATTGTAAAGTGGTTGTTCCACTGGATATCATAAGGTGAATGCACAATTTGTAAGTCGCTCTGGATAAGAGCGTCTGCTAAATGACTTAAATGTAAAATGTAATGTAATGTATTACTATTTTCCACCACTATGATTGTGTCCTTCTGATAACTGTACAGGGATTACAGTACATGGAACGAGGTTTAAAAGAGCTTGTTATTTGTGTGTATTTAAGTGCCATATCAGATCAAGAATACAATTGGTTTGTTAATGTGCCTTTATGAAGCGTCAGCATATAGGTGTGTATTTCCATTACAGGAATCGTGATGACACACACACTATACCCAATACCCATCGTGGCTCTGGCTTTCCACCCACACACACTCACCCATGTCCTACACCCACATGGAGAGCCACCGTCTCACTGCCATAACTTCCCCAGCGTGAACAAAAGTGGTACTAGTTTGGCCGGTCAGTTTCACACTAAAACCAAACTCCTTTCTGTACGTTCACCCTCTCCCCTCCTCCTAACCCTACATAGTGAACATAGTGGGGCTTGTGTGTGTTTGTGTGTCTGTGTGTGTGTGCGCATCGTGTATGCCTGTGCGTGCACACTGATTGTGTGTGTACACTGATTGTGTGTGTATGTGTTTCATGCGTGTGTGTGTGTGTGTGTGTGTGTGTGTGTGTGTGTGTGTGTGTGTGTGTGTGTGTGTGTGTGTGTGTGTGTGTGTGTGTGTGTGTGTGTGTGTGTGTGTGTGTGTGTGTGTGTGTGTGTGTGTGTGTGTGTGTGGTGTGTGCGTGTGTGTGTGTTGCATTGTGTGTGTGTGTGTGTGTGTGTAAAATGATTGTGTGTGTGTTTGTGTCAGGTTAAAACTCGGCCATCCACATGGCATTCTGATGTGTTCTCTGGGTGCTGCCTGCTATTGATCTAGTCTAGTGGCAGAGCAATAGAGGAAGTCAAACATTAGCTCAGAGAAGCCTCCAGGGCTTGGCCGGGGCTGTTAGCAGCACAGATGAACATGTACAGTGGAATTCCTCCTCTTCATCTATTGCCTGGAGGGAAGAGGAAACCGAGGAGACAGTGGTTCTGATCTCAAGTAGTACCCTTTGGCCTGTGTAGTGCATTACTTTTTCTATTTGTATTTATTATGGATCCCCATTAGGGGGTCATTTTAAAAACATTCATATCAGATTTCACAACATTAAGTGTGTGCCCTCAGGCCTCTACTCTACTACCACATATCTATAACACAACATCCATGTGTGTATAGTGTTTATGTTATCGTGTGTCTGTATGCATGTGTTCCATAAGGTGTATTTGTATCTGTTTTTTACATCTAATTTTACGGCTGGCATGAGTTACTTGATGATGAATTGAGTTCCATGTAGTCATGGCTCTATGTAGTACTGTGCACCTCCCATCGTCTGTTTTGGATTTGGGGACTGTGAAGAGACCTCTGGTAGCATGTCTTGTGGGGTATGCGTGGGTGTCCGAGCTGTGTGCCAGTTGTTCAAACAGACAGCTTCGTGTATGTCAATAACTCTCACAAATACAAGTAGTGATGAGCTCAACCTCTCCTCCACTTTGAGCCTGGAGAGATTGACATGCATATTATTAATGTTAGCTCTCTGTGTACATCCAAGGGCCAGCCGTGCTGCCCTGTTCTGAGCCAATGGGCCAAACCTCCACCTTTGGCATTTCAGATTTTTCTATAAATCTTATAACTGTGTATTGCTACCGCTGTATCTTCATAGGTATTATCTATGTGAGTTTCAGAGATTTTTAGAACACGAGTGTCACCTGTTACTAGCCAATTTATGATTTTATGAACCTTGTTTCTTAAGCTACATATGTTAATGTGGGCTATTTTTAACACTTTTCTGGGATGCTTGATTGTTTTTATTGCTTTACTGGGAAGGTTAGCAGAGCCAGACATGCTTTTTTAAATTAGTGCAGGATGAGTTGTACACAGTGGACTTCCTAGTAGGGCACACCACCTCAGTGCTAACAGTGTTACACTGGTTCATATGCATATGATTACTGCATACAATAGCTGTAGGATCAATAGAGGCATTCAGGGCAGTAAGAGGGACATACATTAGGTTACTAACATTGTGTCTTTCAACGCCCCTGGGATAATGTACATTTGCTGAAGCATTATAACAACTCAGCGACACAATGGTAGAGATTAAATGAGCTGTGCTTGGGTCATTGATAAGTCATTGTCTCAACACAGCCTTATAATTCTGTGAAAGGATCCAGAAACCCAAATGATTTGGGTGGATCCCGTCCTCCTTATAATACAAGCTTTGTTTCCAGAAGGAAGGACCTATAGGATAAGGACCATAGGGGCCCTGGTCAAAAGTAGTTCACTATATAGGGAATAGGGTGCTATTTGCACGCACCCAGTGATGCTAGATAGGCATGGCCAGATCAGTGTGTGTACAGGTCTAATCAGTAGCATAAGCAGTGTTACACGCACAGTTCTCAGTACAATATGCTGTGATTATGCGATGAAGAGCTATACCTTTAACAAATAAATCTAGAGTGATTGAGATTCCAGTGGCCTGTTCTGCCACTACTGTACCAGTGTATTGGTCTCAGTGTCTCTATGGCTGGTGTCACAGCCTGAGGGCAGTGAGTCCTTACAGGCGGACACAGAGAGGTGTGTGTGTATGCGACCTAATTTCATCACCTCTGGCTGCTGTGCTCCCCCACCAGACCTCCTGGGAACCCCCTCCTTTCACACCTGCAGCCCACAACCAGAACCTCTGTCTGGGAAAATCTGTTCCTTCTCCAGTTCCTACCTTTCCTCACCTCCAGAAACAAAGTAGCAGAGTGATACCGCCATCTCACGTCCACAAACACAGTGATACCACCCTCATCAACAAGGACAGGCTGGGCGTCTGAGTCCCAGAGAGAGCTGTTAGTCTGGGTCAACTCCCTCCCTCCCCCAGCTCAACCAGAGCTCCAGGAGAATGTGGGAGGGACATTTGAACAGAAATAATTATAACTATTAACATAATTTTATTTATCTGCAATTAGTGAAATATGAATATCAAGACCCTCCAGATTAGAAATAAAACATCCAGTATTGATTGTGCATACTGACATATATTTGTTTTCTATATGTTTTTGTGGATATTTTTTTGAACCCCGGTCCTCGGAGGAGTTGGGTGCGTTACCGCTAGACCACAGGCTCTGCACATAGTTTACTCATATTCTATAGTAAACACTACTTTCAAGTGCACTTCACTCCCACACACACACGTACTTAACCAGGGCATATTTATACATGACCCTAAGCATGATGGAATGTTTATTGCTTAATAAACTCAGGAAGCACCTGCTTTCAATATATTATGTATCCCTCATTTACTGACTTGTTTTCTTTATTTTGACAGTTACATGTAGGTAGCGCACTGTCTGAGATTACACTTTCAGTCACGTCTTAAAGGTCCAATGCAGCCATTTTTATATTCATATCAAATAATTTCTGGGTAATAATTAAGTACCTCACTGTAACAGATTTCCAGTAAAATCGGCAAAAATGGCTTTTTAGTAAAACACTATTTCTCAAGCAAGAATTTTGCTAGGATTGTCTGAGAGTGGTCTGGGTAGGGATGGGAAAACTGAAAACTAGCTGTTATTGGCAAAGAGGTTTGGAACTCTCCTTCGTATTGGTTTAATAACCAATTTGCCGCATGATGATGTCACCATGGAAAGCCGAAACTCCCCCCCATGCAAACCTGCTGATTAGAAGGTCCTGTGTAGATGATGTTTTCAACCAGCAACTATCAGGAAATAACACTGATCAAATGTTTTCACACTTTTACAGTGTTAGTTTCATCAGCTGTTGTACAATAAGATATAAAACACAGGCAAAACAGAAGTATGACTGCACTGGGCCTTTAAATTCCATACAATAACAGACAACTCTTAGCACCATCCAACCACAGTTATCCTGGTCTGTGAAGGCAGTCACTTTAGCTAGCTCTCTTCCTCGCTCACACAGACAGACACTCTGTCACAATCACATATGCCGTACAAAGACAGGGAACCAATCAGAGGGTGGAAACCCGCCCAGCGACTGACTTCAAAGCATCTGCGTGTTTTTGAGACAAAATTAGTCCTTCAGTCTGTCGCCTTCCTCCCTTCCCATCTCTCTGCCAGTGCTGCTTTAATCAGCTCCATGTTAACTCTCTCTCTCTCTCGTTCACCTGTTTTTTTCCATAGCCGCCAATAATCCCAGATCCAGCTAAATTTGTAATTAAGGAGTTCTATGGGCAGATGGCTGGACGAATTAATTGGTCAGTGTTGATGGATAAGGAGGGATAAGGGAGGAAAGGCAATGTGTTAGTTGACAGACTTTTCCCCCCAGAAAATATCTGAATATAATTGATGATTTTATTTGGCCTTGATTGTTGTTTTTTGGAATATCAGTGATGATCTATGTGGAGTGTCATTCGTATCCAGTTGCTTTCATCAGGGTTGACATCAAAGACATGTCGAGGTTTTAATGGTAGTAGTACCGACTATTGATGTCTGTTCAGTAGCCAATGGTGAGATTTCCACTTACGAAATGTGTTTTAAAAGCCCCTCTAAAGAAGATGTGTGATAGGGCCTTACGGAATCAGACAGGAATCTGACACTCCTTTGATTATAAGGATATCAGGAAATGAATCTGCTGACCAATCATTTTGTTTACCTCATATTAAAAATATACATTTTTGTAGACTTCTAATCCAATAAGAAGATCAGTGCCAGACCACCTCTTTGTTCACACAAATCTGTTAATGTGCCAATGTCAAGAAAACTCTAATTAAATCAAGCTTATTTTCATCATCTGTCTCTACTGCTTCCTCTGCATCTGCTGTTGCCCATCGTTGTCAATTTAATCAAGGGACTTGATGTGCCTTGAAGATGGTGAACAATTCAGATGGAATTGCTGGTTAAATAAGGACCAACAATGTTCAGTTTCAACTTGGTAGCTGATATGGACAATGTAAGAATTGCATTGTATTCTGCATTGAGACCTCAGAAGTTTTCATTTCCAAATGTTCTAAATGTGTTTTGAATTATTTTTCTATCCAGGGCCAAGTCATGTTCAGGAACGGAGAACGGATGGGCACGATCAAATTCACACAGTTTCAAGGTAAGCACATGCTGTAAGATTGTTGCATTGTTGTGATGTTCTGTTGAATTGCTCTACTATTATGACTGGGTGCTGCTGTTGCTGTCTGGCTGATGATGATGTCCTAGTTATCCAGCGAGTGTTTGTTGACTGCAGGTGAACCAGGGGGCTGCCGGGTGGGATTTTCTACCCAGAAATGTGATCTGTATTTGGGGGATTCTCCCCTGCTCCCCTGGCCCTACCCTCCCTCAACACCAACATGTTTTTATTAATCCACTCTCCCCCAATCTTATCTACCCCACTGCAGAGGTTCTCCCCGTGGTAGCTTAAATTGTGTGTATGTGTGTGTGCATGTGTGTGTGTGTGTGTGTGTGGTGTTGTTGTGATGTGTGTGTCGTGTGTGTCTGTTGTGTAGTGTGGTGTGTGTGTGTGTGTGTGTGTGTGTGTGGTGTGTGGTGTGTGTGTGTGTGTGTGTGTGTGTGTGTGTGTTGTGTGTGTGTGCGTGTGTGTGTGGTGTGTGTGTGTGAAACGGTGTTGGAACCACGGCGGACAGTTCCTGTGCTGGTGGGTGCTTGATGGGTAGTGATGGGCTTTCAATTGGCAGCAACTGCTAGTCATATCATGGTATAAGCAAGAAATGTTATCATCAGTGAACTGGAGAGGTGGCTTGCTCTATAGTGGCTTGTGAGATAAATGTTATCATGAGTACTTAGGCTTAGGCTATAAACACTGGCCTTCGCTCTGCCACTCTCGCCTCCCCTTGACATACACCTATTTGTCTGTTGGTTCCCGCCGCTCTTTTTCTTTCGCCTCTCTCTGCTCGATCTCTTTCGTCTCTATCTTGCTCTCTCATCTGCCTTCTTTTCTCTCTCTCGTCTTCCTCTCCTCTCTCCTCTTCGTCTCTCTTCTCTCTTCTTCTCTTCTTCCGGTCTCTTCTCCTCCGTCTCTCCTCCATTCTCACTCTTATTTGGCGCCTCCTCCTTTGTCCACTACAGTTCTCTGCTTGTTTCCTGCTCTTTCCTACACTTTCATATCATGGCCGGCTTATTATAGTCTGCCTTACCCTCCCTTGCCCGTCGGCGCTCCGTTGCCCGATCCGCTCGCGGCTTATGGCAGGTAGTAGCGTACTTTATGCTTGAGCTAGCAGTGGAGGATTGTAGATTAGGTGAGAGTAGTAGGTAGTGGATTGCCTGGGCTAAATATTTAACCAGGATATGATCCTCTCCTCAGCCCAGTCGTCTGTCCTCACGCAGTGTGGAAGCAGCTCACTGTGGGTTCATTCATTCCCCTTCTGGAGGTTCCGATTGTCAGCGCCTGTCTTTCACCCTCAGCCCCACTCTGTGGTGAAGATACAGATTTAGGATCAGCTTCCCCTCCCCAATCCTAACTTTAACCATTAGTTGTGGAAAATGCAAACCTGACCCAAGATCAACGTCTAGGGGGCAACTTCACCCTACACCCACTCAGCCCATCTGCCTACAGATCACATTACACAAAGTCGCATGAGACGCTGCCTTGGGTACTACAGTATATGTAGTGAGGAAATAACTGTGACCTTTGACAAAGCAAAATAATGTGCCCAGTTCTATTATATAGTAGCATTTTTTTTTTTACATTAACTAGTGTATGAAAGCCAAGCGAAATACATTCATACTTGAGTCAATTCCTATAGTTTAGTAGCCAGGTGTGAATAAGGTTTTTCCCCCTATGTTTTCAGTTAAGGTTCATTCATTGTTCAATGAATCCCAATTCTATACTCATATAGACTAGCCTATTGTACCATTATGTCATATAGACTAGCCTATTGTACCATGATGTCATATAGACTAGGCTATTGTACCATGATGTCATATAGACTAGCCTATTGTACCATGATGTCATATAGACTAGCTTATTATACCATGATGTCACATAGACTAGCCTATTATACCATGTTGTCATATAGACTAGCCTATTGTACCATGATGTCATATAGACTAGCCTATTATACCATGATGTCATATAGATTAGCCTATTATACCATGATGTCATATAGACTAGGCTGTTATACCATGATGTCATATAGACTAGCCTATTATACCATGATGTCATATAGACTAGCCTATTATACCATGATGTCATATAGACTAGCCTGTTATACCATGCTGTCATATAGACTAGCCTATTATACCATGATGTCATCAAATCAAGTTTATTTTATATAGCCCTTCGTACATCAGCTAATATCTCTAAGTGCTGTACAGAAACCCATCCATAACCGCAGGCAGAACTGTTGAAACTGGAACAGCAGCAAGGCCAGGTGGACTGGGGACAGCAAGGAGTCATCATGCCCGGTAGTCCTGACACATGGTCCTAGGGCTCAGGTCCTCCGAGAGAGAGAAAAGAAAGAGAGAAGGAGAGAATTAGAGAGAGCATACTTAAATTCACACAGGACACTGGATAAGACAGGAGAAGTACTCCAGATATAACCAACTGACCCTAGCCCCCCGACACATAAACTACTGCAGCATAAATACTGGAGGCTGAGACAGGAGGGGTCAGGAGACACTGTGGCCCCATCCGATGATACCCCCGGACAGGGCCAAACAGGAAGGATATAACCCACCCACTTTGCCAAAGCACAAGCCCCCGCACCACTAGAGGGATATTTCAACCACCAACTTACAATCCTTGAGACAAAGGCCGAGTATAGCCCACAACCAGACAGGAAGATCATGTCAGTAACTCAACCACTCAAGTGACGCACCCCTCCTAGGGACGGCATGAAGAGCACCAGTAAGCCAGTGACTCAGCCCCTGTAATAGGTTAGAGGCAGAGAATCCCAGTGGAGAGAGGGGACCTGGCCAGGCAGAGACAGCAAGGGCGGTTCGTTGCTCCAGAGCCTTTCCGCTTCACCTTCACACTCCTGGCCAGACTTACACTCATTCATATGACCTACTGAAGAGATAAGTCTTCAGTAAAGACTTAAAGGTTGAGACGAGTCTGCGGTCTCTCCACATGGGTAGGCAGGCCATCCATAAAAATGGAGATCTATAGGAGAAAGCCTGCCTCCAGCTGTTGCTTAGAAATTCTAGGGGACAATTAGGAGGCCTGCGTCTTGTGACCGTAGCGTACGTGTAGGTATGTACGGCAGGACCAACTCGGAAGATAGGTAGGAGCAAGCCCATGTAACGCTTTATAGGTTAACAGTAAAACCTTGGAAATCAGCCCTTGCCTTAACAGGAAGCCAGTGTAGGGAAGCTAGCACTGGAGTAATATGATCAAATTTCTTGGTTCTAGTCAGGATTCTAGCAGCCGTAATTTAGCACTAACTGAAGTTTATTTAGTGCTTTATCCGGGTAGCCGGAAAGTAGAGCATTGCAGTAGTCTAAACCTAGAAGTAACAAAAGCATGGATTAATTTTTCTGCATCATTTTTGGACAGAAAATTTCTTGATTTTTG
>NW_019943491.1:105702-110025 GCF_002910315.2 Salvelinus sp. IW2-2015 | reverse complement strand
GCCTAAAAACCCCAAACAGCAAAGCAATGCAGGTTGTGGAAATACGGAAAATTGTAGAAGCCCAAACAAGCGGAATAACCAGGTGGAACTAGGGACAAAACTCACCTAGGAAGGCCTCAAGAACCTAGAAAGAACACGCTAGAGAGGAACCCAGGCTAATGAGGGGTGGGCCAGTCCCTGCTTACTGGGAGAACAAAAATGTGAATCCGTAAACAAGCAGCGTCAGAGATTATATACAGACAGGAAGACGATGGCCAAGATGTTTGCTAAATAATGAATTTATTTGGAAGCCATAGAAGTGATTCTCAATGTTACGTAGATGGAAAAAAGCTGTCCTTGAAACAGTCTTGATATGTTCGTCAAAAGAGAGATCAGGGTCCAGAGTAACGCCGAGGTCCTTCACAGTTTTATTTGAGACAACTTTACAACCATCAAGATTAATTGTCAGATTTAACAGAAGATCTCTTTGTTTCTTGGGACCTAGAACAAGCATCTCTGTTTTGTCCGAGTTTAAAAGTAGAACGTTTTCAGCCATCCACTTCCTTATGTCTGAAACACAGGCTTCTAGCGAGGGCAGTTTTGGGGCTTCACCATGTTTCATTGAAATGTACAGCTGTGTGTCATCCGCATAGCAGTGAAAGTTAACATATAGACTAGCCTGTTATACCATGATGCCATAGAGACTGTGTCTAGAACCTTATTAGGCACTTGGTTCATAAATCAGAATGTGATTTACAGAAATGCACTGATCCTTGATCTGTTTATGCTGTCTTGCCAGCTCCTATGGTCGTCACGCCAAACACATCCAGGGTTCAGGCTAGTTGTATAAATCTGAATCTGATTTACAGTGATGAAGGAGTTAATTGAACAAACAGGCGTGAAATGTCATTTCAGAAGTTGGGTGAAGGGTTTGTCCTAACATAGCAGCTCAGGATCATAGTAGTCACATAACGCTTTTATGCATATTAATTGATATAAATCAAATTCAATTGTATTTATCACATGCGCCAAATACAACAGGTATAAACCTTACAGTGAAATGCTTACTTAGAGAGAGAAAACAGAGAGAGAGACAAACAGAGAATTGTCTCTCCCTCCTCCCCAGTGTGTTGTGTGTAACTTTACCCCTGTTTTATGAGAAAGAGTGATGGAGCTGGTGTTTGTGCCGGAGTCAATGGAAAGCCTATATTACACGTGGGACCAATATCAGTCTTTAAGACGGCTCTTGAAGGAAATGGCTGGTTTAAATATCACTCAGGAGAGAGAGGTTTGTGTTATGGCTCGGAATATATCACAATTTAAACTCATTTTACTGTACCTGTGAAAATGTAAATGGATATTGTGTTACAAATGCCAGCGTGCAATTGGTTTTATTTATTGTTGCTTTTATTTTTATGATTGGCTTCTTCACTGGAGACCTAGCTCTCCGGTAATTTGTTTATTCACTAGGAAACAAATGGAAGCAAACGGGCTGAAACAGAGAGGGACTAACCTGAACTTGTCCAATAAGAAATGCTAATTTCCGTTGCAAAACATTTTCAATTGCTAAACAGTTTGCTACGGTGTGCACTAATGAATACACCCCAGTACAGTACTGTTGCTAGTCATTGTAACCAAAATGTATCAAAAACATTCACCCAGTGCCTGTACTTTCTATTAGCTTGATTTCCACACTTAGCTAAAACACACATGGCATAAATGAGACTCCACACTGCAGTATTCCTAGCATTTGATTAAGTGCCGTCTTGCCTATTTGAAAGAATGTTATGCTCTGCGAGACCTGTGAAGTGGACTGAGAGTAAGAAGTTGTCTGAGGTGTCCATGCTGTCCTAACTAATGTGTCCGTCTCTGTTTGTGTTCCTAACAGAGGGTCAGGAGGTGAAGGTCGGAGAGTACAACGCTATTGCTGATGTCCTGGACCTTATTAACAACACCATGAGGTTCCAAGGTAGGTAGATCAGACCGTGTGTGTGTGTTCACTACACACGTCTCACACACACGCACGCACGCACGCACGCACGCACACCACACACACACACACACACACACACACACACACACACACACACACACACACACACACACACCACACACACACACACACACACACACAGCACACACACACACCACACAACACACCACACCACACATACTGCTGCTGCGCGCACGCCACACACACACACACACACACACAATACAGCTCCTCAGTGGGACAAATGACATCCAGAATGCTACCCTCCACCAATCATCCTATGTTTAATCATTACCAACCTTTTTATGTATCCATGTTTGCTTGTGTTGACATTATTTGTCTTTTGTTTGATTCCTGGCTATTACCACAGTGACCCCCAATTCCTTCCTCCCTTTTGTCCCATATACACACAATCTGGGACAGTTTCAGCTAAAACAATTGTTTCTATGTCTCAAACCGTCGTAAGTAGAGCTCAGTAAGTTGAGGAATTGATTGGCACGGAGAGGCCGGATAGAGGAAAGCACAAGCATAAGAAACAGCTGACCACAACGACTAATTCTGTGTGGAGGTACATTTACGCAGCTGATAAGAAAGTAGCCAAATGTAGGCATTTTTTGGATCAATCCTTCTCCTGTAGAAGTGTCCAGTACTTTACATAGAATCAAAGTCACTGGGCAAGTGGACAAACTTAAAATCTAAATCATTCTATGTGGATTACAATACATTTCTCAGGCTAAGAACATCACCACTGAGCACAGACGTCAGTTTAACGTCTAGTTTGGATTTACATTTGGTTGAGTTGTCAGCTATTGTGAATTAAACGTAAATTCAGGTTGGGTGAAAACAAAAACAAATGATGTCACGTTGATGACTTTTTGCAAATCCAACAGTTTTCCACATTGATTCAACGTCATCACATATCATTGTTTTGTTGAAATGACGTGGAAACAACTCCACAAAAAGGAAAGTAACTTAATTTGGAGGCTCCACTCCTGGAATGAAGAGGAAGACATTCACATATTTTTTTGCATCATAGCAGACCCACTGGGCAAAAACTGGTTGAATCAACATTGTTTTTCAACGTTAAATAGGTTACTGGTGAGGGCTCATTTTGGTTGTCTATCCTTCCCCTGTAAAAGTTATTTTTCTTACTTTCTTCCTCCTCTTAATTCCAGGGGTGGAGCCTCCTAAGGACCGTACGTTTGTGCGTCTGCAGCGTCGCAACATCAACGTACCCCTCTACAGCATCCTGTCTGTTATCACCATTCTGGGCATGCTCATGGCAGGGGCCTTCCTCTTCTTCAACATCAAGAACCGCAACCACAGGTCAGTAGAAGAGGGAAGGGAATGGGGGGAGGAGGGGGTAGAGCTCACAGCAAGGGAGATCTGTGACACACTGGTCTGGACAGGATTCCGTTGTAAATGCAGTATTAGTGCAGAAATGGGCAGAGGTTTGATTGGTTCTCTCAAATGTTTTTTTCTTTCCTGAGGGGTTGAGAGTCTGAGACCTCACTTTGTTTGGATTTGAAAATCCAACAATTGTATTGGAAGTGGTTGTTCCATGTGAAAGTGAGAAAGACCAGTCAGTAAAAAAGTACAGCCTCTTCAATATCGACGCATCGTCAACATCAAATAGCCTTTCCAGATTCTGAAGTCAGGAGGACTTGGTGTACTAATACTGGCCAGACTAGTAGGTCACCGTGGTGGAGTTTCTTCTCAGTACAGATCTAGGATCAGCTTCTCCTTCCCCAATCCTATCATTGCAAAACTGACCCAAGACCAGCGTCTAGGGTCAACTACACCCTACACCAGTGATATTCAAAGACTGGGTCAGGACACCTAGGGGTTGCGGGGGAGTTGCAGTGGGGTTGCCACATTAAAAAATATATATATATTTATTTTTCCTTTTTTTAGGGTACAAAATATTCAGATTACAGATTATTTTATGGGAAAATATACAAACAATTTTGAGAAAGATAATTTCAGATAATTTAATTAACATACAGATAACTGTATGTTAATGTAAAATAATGTAAGATGTATGACTATGATAATGAACATGTAATAGCAACAGCATACAGTAGGAAGGCTCACCTCATTCACCACCAACGTGAAGCATTCACCCTACACACATCCCTCGGGAAGAGAGGACAGCAAATCTCTGTCAATGGTCCTAGAGCCACAGCAAATCTCTGTCAATGGTCCTAGAGCCACAGCCTTTAGACAGGACAATAGAGCCACAGCCTTTAGACAGGACAATAGAGCCACCGCCATTAGACAGGACAATAGAGCCACAGCCTTTAGACAGGACAATAGAGCCACAGCCTTTAGACAGGACAATAGAGCCACAG
>NW_019943491.1:99951-104711 GCF_002910315.2 Salvelinus sp. IW2-2015 | reverse complement strand
ACAGTCTTTAGACAGGACAATAGAGCCACAGTCTTTAGACAGGACATAGCCCCTATAACATAATGTATCAACTTTATTGCGGATACAATGAATAACACAAGATGGAAAAAAGGAATATGGTTAATTGACATGGTGTGTATAGGGACTCATGTTGTTCACCTTAGTCTGTGCATTACGATTATACCTGATTCTGCAGCATCAGGACCATAGATGGGGTGTTGTGCTTTCCTCTCTCCTTGCATTTAGAGACACATTTTACTACCTATTGATTTGATGATGTACAGTTGAGTCGTGATTTACACGATGGTTTGGGACATGATGTCCTAAGTGATGTGATTAAACTGTAACGTAAAAACATCCTGGGGTGTATTCACTAGCAACCAAGCGGAAGCAAATTGGCAGAAACGGGGAGGGACTTACTTAAACCTGTCCAATAAGAAACTTAACATTTTCGTAACATTTTGCTAGGGTTTGCTACGGTGTGCACTAATGAACACATCCCTCAGCAAATGCAGATAGTGTATGTGGATTGGTACTGCTGAACTGCACTTTGAAGTAAATAGAGTTTGCACTTATCTGACATGCACCTATTAGGTGTCAAATATAATTTAGGAAAGCTACAGTATATCTGTAGGGCTCCCGAGTGGCGCAGCAGTCTAAGGCTGCATCTCAGTGCTAGAGGTTTCACTACAGACCCTAGTTCGATTCCAGGCTGTATCACAACCGGCCGTTGATCTTAACTGGCTTGCCTAGTTAAATAAAAAATATATATCTAGATAGAAACTTGGAGAAATAGTGTTCACATTTTACTTGGAATGGAACTGGGAAAACACACTTTAGATTATCCAAGACAAAAACGTGTTTCAATGTGAAAAATGTCACATCTGAGATGTTCAATTTTGGAACTGTGTTCCTTTCACAATTTCAGAACTTCCTGTCCCTGTTATTGTAACTCTCCTCTCCCTACAGACTGATCAAGATGTCCAGTCCCTACATGAACAACCTCATCATTCTGGGAGGAATGCTGTCCTACTCCTCCATCTTCCTCTTTGGCCTGGATGGCGCCTTGGTGTCCGACAAAGAGTTTGAGGCCCTGTGCACCGTGAGTATTGAACCTGTATAGTTCTAACCCCATATCTGCTGTCCTAACGATGTTTAAAATCCCAGGTTAATGCTAGGCTAACACTATATCATTATCACTACTCTCTTTCGAAATCTGTGAGATCCAGGCTAACGCCAGCTAGCATTCTCTCTTGATCCCCTTCACAAGGTGTGCGACCCAGGCTAACACTAGCTATTAGCTATCATTCTTCTCCTTCCTCTAAAAGGTGTGATATCCAAGTTAATGTTCCACCCTTCAGAAAGGTGATGGGAGTTCATATAATGGGAGGTGATTGGATCAGTCACTGGGTCTTTCCTAACATGGAACATATTAAGCTCCTGCTCCCACAGCAACAGTTTGAACGTGACTATCTGAGCCTCTGGTTTAATTAAAGAGGTTTGATTACAGTGATAACTGGTTCACGTCCCAAATGGCACCCTATTCTCTATATAGTGCACTACTGTTGACCAGGGCACTTAGGGCTCTGGTTAAAAGTTGTGCACTATATAGGAAGTAGGGTGCCACCCAATAGGAAGTAGGGACTCAGTCCTGGTTTCCACAGAGATAAATACTGTTAAATTATGTTAGCTAGGCGGGTGGCGCAGCACGTATCAACTGCCATTGGGTGCCTGTCTGCCAACCTGGCTCGCCTCAGCGAAAACAATCCAAAATGGAGGCTGTCAAATCAGAGAGGAGGAGCTGAGGCAAAGTGTGTGATCCAACCAATCAATATGCACTGTGTTTCCTTTGTATGGCTGCTATAGTAGTTTTTTCTTTATATTTTTCTCCATCCCTCTCTTGCTCTCCTTCCCCACTCCCTCACCCCACTTACAGAAACATCTGATTGGTTACCTTTTGATTTGACAAAATATATTACAGTTTAAGTCTCAAAACAAACCAGGCCAGTATTTTATGTAGTGCATCATTGCTCCTCAATAGGAAGGAGAAAGAGAGTGGCCGTTACCGCCAGGAGAGCTGGCTGCAGGCATCTGGTAGCACAATTTTTCATCATGGTTGCTGGGGCCCCTGCGGCTAAAGGGCCCGGCTGATTTCTTATTTTCCTCAGGCAACACTGGGGGGAGAATAAGCTTGCTGCTGAATCTTTTGCCTTGGTCTGTTCCACATATTGCTTTTTGCCTACATTGTGATTGTGCCTCCATTCCAAGAATGTCTTTCAACAAATAGACAAACAAACACAAACAGCATTTAGTGCAGTGAGTGTTAAAGTGGTGTTTTTCCAGCTTGTTAAATGAGATGCTGTGGGAGTTACTACAGGATATAGGTTTGTTGCTGTTATTTAGTTACAACTCATTCTAAATATGGTTTTTGCCTAGCTACAGTAGGCATCGTAGGATTTGGAGCGTTTTAATATCCTTAAATCTCAAGAAAGTAGATGCTGCTACAGTATGTTTCTTCTTTTAATAACACACATTCACAAGTTTGACAGCCATGATGTAAGTCTAGGACTTCCTCCAAAGTTTGCACATTCACTTTGAACTATTTTTAGTGCACTTCTAGAGCTTTTGGTGAATTTGTCGGATAATAAAAATGCTAATAGCTTGTCAGTCTAGATCTTTGTTTAGATCAGTCTAGATCTTTGTTTAGATCAGTCTAGATCTTTGTTTAGATCAGTCTAGATCTTTGTTTAGATCAGTCTAGATATTTGTTTAGATCAGTCTAGATATTTGTTTAGATCTTAAGCCCAACTCTTTGCCAGCTATTGACGAGACTGTTTCTGTCATCGTGTTGCAGGTGCGAACGTGGATCCTCATCGTAGGGTATACGACAGCGTTCGGCGCCATGTTCGCCAAGACCTGGAGAGTCCACGCGATCTTCAAGAATGTCAAGATGAAGAAAAAGGTGACGGATCAAAAACGTTCATTTATTTAATTAAAAACACGTTTTTTACATGTATTTTACACAGGGAGTCACATTGAGACCCAGGTCTCGTTTTTAAATACAAACATACACATATTAAATATGAAACGCAATCATCAAATAATAATACCGTCAATCAAATCATCCGTCAGAGCAAAGAGACAAAACTGTATGGTCTCATAGACAATGATTGGCTAGACCTGGAAGGACAATGTTATTAACTCATGATTATTATTATTATTATTGTTGTTGTTATTATCAGCATATTGTCATCATTATTCATTCTCATTGTCTTAGATGATTACTTTCTGAATCGACTGAATGGATTTGACCCCATTCCTGCCTTATTGATCACTCTGCTAATTGCTGACAGTGTTCAGATTGTGGAAAGACACTTGTAGCCAACATACATACAGGTTATGCCCCAAATGGACCCTATCCCCTAAATCGTGCACTACCATAAGGCTCTGGTCAAAAGTAGTGCATAATATACGGAATAGGGTGCCGTTTTGGACAAAGACACAGTATCACCACACGAAGAGATGACAGCCACAGGTCTGGAACCTGCCTTTATGAGCAACAGAGCACACATACACATACATATGAATACACTAACTTTCATCTTTAGAAAAGACTATCAACACCAGACTAGCTCAAGTTCACCATTTTGTATTTTGTGAACCAGTCAGTTTCACAATAGCCACTGTAGGAAGGGAGCGTTTTCTGTTGATGTGATCAAGCAACAGTAAACTGTGGTAGTCACATGGTCTGGTCTGGGGAGGATGGCTGCAATCAAGCAGAACAGAAGAGCCTATAACCATAATTGGCCATGATGGACTCTGATAGAGAAATCATCACTGGTTAACAGCAGCTAGCAGCTTCTTAATGCACTGATTCCTGTGTCACCACATATGCATTATGCAAGATAAAAAATGAATGGAGAGGAAAGAAGGAGAATAAGAGCGAAAATGAGGGACTGTTAGCTGACCATAGTTTCAAAAATGTACTTTACCCTTCACCTCGGAGCAAGTATGCAGAGCTATGAAAATCTGGTTATTATCCAGTAGCAGTCCCAAGGAGAGCTTCTACTTGCTGCCTCTCTAACAACGTTGCTATGGTTTCAGTAACGTTGGCAACACTCTGAAATCATAAGAATTTGAGACGATTACCCTGAATGTATATCTCAAGGAGTGGATACAAAAAAAAACAACACTAGAATTTTTAAACACCAAAAACATTTCCCCAAACCACATGTGTGTAACTGAGTAACTACTACAGGAGGTCTAAGAGGGGCAAGGCAGGTTGTTAGCCCCATCAGTCACCCCAAGCCCCGGAAGAGCTGCATCGATCCAGTCACAAAAAGCATTACAGACACTCAGCTCAGACTGTACACACACGCAGACACATGCAATAACTCACACACACAATGTATACACATGCACACTGTACATGTCAGAAACTGCAGGAGCTCACTCTGGACATTTGCTGCTGCTGGTATATTTCTATCCTGGCTCATGCATACAAGAGTTTACCACAACACACCTTCTGGCAACATGTTCTATGTTCAGTACGCACACACACAACACAACACACACACACACACTCACCCTGTGGTAATTCTGGTGGACAGTGTGTAAGATTTCATTTTCCGTTACTGCTGTGTGAGACTGGCTGCTCGTTGGAGAGAATGGAGGTTCATCTCGTTGTATTATTATTATTATTATTATTATCCTGTTGTTTTTTACAGGATTAAAGGTTTGTGTGTGAGAGTGTGTGTGTG
>NW_019943491.1:93139-96752 GCF_002910315.2 Salvelinus sp. IW2-2015 | reverse complement strand
CAGAGAGATCACAACTAGCAGGGTTGCTAATATGACTAGGATCATCAAAACTAGCATGGGTTGCTAATATGACTCAGGATCATCAACAACTAGCATGGGTTGCTAATATGACTAGGATCATCAACAACTAAGCATGGGTTGCTAATGACTAGATCAATCAACACTAGCATGGGTTGCTAATATGCTAGGATCATCAACAACTAGCATGGGTCTTCATATGTGACTAGGATCATCAACATTTTACACAGGTTACATTTAATGACTAGGATACAGTCCCTAAGCTCTAGGGTTGCTAATATGACTAGGACATACAAACACTAGCATGGGTTGCTAATATGACTAGCGATCATCAAACAACTAGCATGGGTTGCTAATATCGACTAGGATCAGTCAACAACTAGCATGGGTTGCCTAATAATGACTAGGATCATCCAAACAACTACATGGTTGCCTAATATGACTAGGATCATCAACAACTAGCATGGGTTGCTAATATGACTAGGATCATCAACAACTAGCATGGGTTGCTAATATGACTAGGATCATCAACAAACTAGCATGGGTCTGCTAATCATGACTAGGATCATTCAACAACTAGCATGCGGTTGCTAAAATGACTAGGACATCAACAACTAGCATGGGGTTCGCTAATAGACTAGACATCCAACAACTAAGCATGGGTTGCTAATATGACTAGGATCATACAACAACTAGCCATGGGTTGCTAATATGACTAGGATCATCAACAACTAGCATGGGTTGCTAATAAATAAATGATGCATCTAGGATCATCAACAACTAGCAATGGGTTGCTAATATGACTAGGAATCCAATAACATCTATAGCCAATGGTTGCTAATATGACTAGGATCATCAACAACCTAGCATGGGTTTCTAATATGACTAGGATCATCAAACAACATAGCATGGGTTCTAATATGACTAGGATCATCAACAACTAGCATGGTTGCTAATATGACTAGGATCATCAACAACTAGCATGGGTTGCTAATATGACTAGGATCATCAAACAAACTAGCATGGGTTGCTATATGACTAGGAATCACAACAACTACATGGGTTGCTAATATGACTAGGATCATCAACAACTAGCATGGGTTGCTATAATGACTAGGATCATCAACAACTAGCATGGGTTGCTAATATGACCTAGGATCATCAACACTACAGGGTTGCTAATATGCACTAGGATCATCACAACAACTAGCATGGGTTGCTAATAGGACTAGATCATCAACAACTAGCATGGGTTTGCTAATCATGACTAGGATCATCAACAACTAGCATGGGTTGCTAATATGACTAGGATCATCAAACAGACTAGCAATGGGTTTGCTCTAATATGACTAGGATACAATCAACAACTAGCATGGGTTGCTAATATGACTAGGATCAATCAACAACTAGCATGGGTTTCATAATGTGACTAGGATCATCAACAACTACATTTAATGACTAGATCAGTCTAGGTTCTAGGTTCTAATATGACTAGGATCATCAACAACTAGCATGGTTGGCTAATATGACTAGGATCATCAACAACTAGCATGGGTTGCCTAATATGACTAGGATCATCAACAACTAGCATGGGTTGCTAATATGAACTAGGATCATCAACACAACTATCATGGGTTGCAAATATGACTAGGATCATCAACAACTAGCATGGGTTGCTAATATGACTAGGAATCAGGATCATCAACAACTAGCATGGGTTGCTAATATGACTAGGATCATCAACAACTAGCATGGGTTGCTAATATGACTAGGATCATCAACAACTAGCAGGGGTTGCTAATATGACTAGGATTGTGCCTTTGGCTACTGCACAATGAAATGTAGAATATAATATAAGGCTTTGTATCAGTATGCTGTACGTGTGAGAAATAAGATACATAACGAATATACTGTATACACATGCCAATTTAATGCCACTAAATTATGCAAATGTACCTATATACTGATAAGCATGACCAGTCAAATGTATTTACATCAATGAAGAGGCTAAAAAGCTTTATTTTGCAATGGGATTTTTTCTCTCCCAGTGACAATTTTATTTGTTGGCTTCAAAAAATAAAAATGGCCTAAACCCGACTATTACCAGCTAACGGAAACCCTGGTGTGTGCTTTTATGTAACACACAGTCTACCCACTGACCTGTTGCCCTCTGATGTATTTCCATTCCACTCTTCAATACAAATACAAAAGATGTATATGACACAATATGTATCTCGTTTGATTACGTAAAGGCTTACCAGGCCTCTGTGCCCTTTTGATATTTATAGTCCTCCTCACATCACATCCTGGATAGATGTGTGGGATGATGAAAGCTGCAGGAGGGCATGTGGAAGATCTGTCAGAGAGAGTGGGAGAGAGCGAGTGCGTGGGAGGCAGGAAGAGAGCAGAGGAGAGAAGACTGCAGCAGGTAACCTAGCAGTTAAGAGCGTTGGGCCAGTAACCGAAAGGTCACTGGTTGGAAAAATCTGTCGATGTGCCCTTGAACAAGGCACTTAACCCTAATTGCTCTTGTAAGTCGCTCTAAATAAGAGCGTCTGCTAAATGATTAAAATTTAGAGAGAGAAAGAAAGTGGTATTTAAAGAGATGGGGTCATTGTCTTCTAGTCTGTGGTCATTCCAAACACAGGGGCGTTTTGATATATTTAAATGTGCAAAAAAATGGATGACCTTTTGTGTTTATTTCAAAAGTGATTTATTCATGAAAAGGTCGTAATTCGGAGAAAAACGAAACACAACAACAAAACGGCTCTTGTTCCTGTGAATTGTGTTATGCTGATTGTGCAGACTGTTTTTCCTCCTCCTCCTCCTCCCTCCCCCTCCTCTTCCTCCTCTGCCTCCTCCTTCTCCTCATCCTCCTCCCTTCCTCCCTCCCCCTCCTCCTCCCCTTCCTCCTTATCCTCCTCTTTCCCCCTCCCCATCCTCCTCCTCACAAACATTGATTGAATGCGGGTGCTTTGGCTGTGTGGAGTGACTGTTGTCAGTCAAAGTAGAGCTTACAATGTAGCCCCAGTGCTCATCAGAGAGGTTGAGCGCTGCCGTGGTCGTGCACCGAGTCACACTCTTCCTCAATCCCTCCGTCCCTCCGTCGCTTCATCACTCTCTTCCTCCCTCCCTTCTTCTGCCCTCCCTCTTGTCCGTTCCCTCCCTCCCTCCCTCCCGTCCCTCCCTCACTCCCTCCCTCCCGTCGCCTCCTCGCGCTCCCTCCCTCCCTCCCCTCCCATCCCTCCCCTCCCTCCCTCCACCAGACAGAAGACTGCAAAATCAGGGTGTCTTGAGCGGTAAAGAGGCCTGGCTCCAGTTGTTAGGGGTAACGCACAGGGACTGTCCAATCAAACGATGTTGCTCGCAGCTCCCTCGCCTCGTCTGTCTGCTAGTCTGTCTCTGAGATGACTTTAGGAGAGTTCTTGGCTGCGACTCAAGTGAGTACAGCTTAGGACACCACACCAACGCACGCACACAATGAAAACCACACACAGAAAAAAGGCCTAAAAACACACAACACTAAGGTAGCAACACATGCTGTAGAAGACCCAACATGACATCGCAGTACACATATGGAAATTTCGGACAGCCT
>NW_019943491.1:14290-93114 GCF_002910315.2 Salvelinus sp. IW2-2015 | reverse complement strand
GTACACCGATCCGATTAACAAATTCGATACTTCATCTCAATTGGCCATACACCAACTCCTCGCTTGGTATGTGAAAAAAACGCCACCTTGCTGGAGAGAAGATAAGATTTTGGGCCCGGTTGTATCCCTCTCAAACTTTGCCCTCTTCCCTCTCTGGTAGCAGTCATTGCTAGAAGTGATACGATTTTGTAAAAGTTACGTCATGTCCCGTTCATTACAACGAGAGGTTGTTTCCCTCGTAGAAAAAAGAACCTTAGAGGACGTGGCTAGAGAGGTAGGTAGGTAGGTCTGAGTACTGCTCGTTTTTTCTGTTGTACTTAATAATATTGCACCCACCTGTGTTCCAGCTCTACCAGTTCCGTGATGGAAGAATGAAATATTTTTCTTCTTTCTTTCATTTTCACACAGGCACCAGACTACAGAAAACTAGCAATGGAACGGGAGTAATGGAATAGCAAAACTATAATGTAGCAATGGGAATATGGCATGAGAGAGAAAAAAAGAAAAACAGAGTGAAACATAAAACATACTGTATATGATACTGTATCTATATTAGCATGGTATTGAAAACGATACCAGAGGGTGGATATATTTAAAAATCACTAATATAAAAGTAGAGCGGACATGTTTGTCTTGTGGCTAAAATTGTTACATTAATGATTTGCCTCTTGAACTTGGATGGAACCCCTCTGCAATATACTGGCACTAACCATTAACAACGAGGACTTCAAACCAGGCTTTCCCTATGCTATTTTGCTCTCGTCTCTCTAAAAACTGCGGAGGACAAAATCCTATGTGGAAAATTTGTGTTTTTTTCACCAAAAGATCATGAAAACTGCCCAAATCAGTCCTCATTAAGTTTTCAGCAGCGAGCTGTGCAACTACCACCCATTATACCCAAATCCCTTTTCAAATTCATATTCCTTGCAGAAAAGAACCTATTTTGCAAACTTTTAAAAAACAGCCAGAAAGAGCACGTGGTCTTAGAAGGGTATTTATGACTTTAAAATATATGTTATGTAATGATGGTGGATGAAAGAAATTCTGCCAGTGTTTAAATGTCCTAGTTTTCATGTTTTTTTCTTTATTCCAACCTCTAGTATATCCAAGTGAGCCTATGAGGACCTGGGGTGCAGATTGACATTATACCCATTGATCAAACGTATAACAGACAGACATGCTCAAGGACTTGTTTGTATAATCTTAGACTCAGTTGTCCACTTTATTAGGTTCACCACCCATTTCACGAAAATAAAATTGCTCCTTACATACACTAAGTCCCGGTCTTGCCTTGCTGACACGAGCATGCAGAGAGAAAGTATTCAGGGATTCTGTTACTGATTTGTTTGAACTATAGAAAGTGCAAAAGCTGACCCGACCGCGCGTTCGCACACACCCTGTACGCCCAAAAGGCCGCTCTTCGGTGACACACTCCGGAACGAGCGTGCAGCCCTCGTACAAAAAGAGCTGCTCTCTGTCTTTAACGAAATTCCCAACACTCAGCCCGCCGCTCCGCGCATAGCACACACACACGCCCACCACAACAACGCGAGAGCACCCCCCGCTCGCCCATTGAACCAGCCCAGATACACCAAGTGTGCGCATGTGGTAAACACACACTCGTGACGCCATCAACTGTTTTGAAGACAACCACAAACACGACAAGACAGTGTGTGCACCCTGAAGTGAGATAGGGGGTTTGACCCTTAATTTAAGGGGACCACTGAATCTATGACTTTCCAGAATCTACTTCTGGAATAACCCTGCGGTTTATATTAAAACATATTTGCTTTAAGTTTCGTTGAAACAGTTGAATCTATTACCTCAGGAAAAAAGCCTGAAAAAGGAAATACTATACTGGAAAATACATTTTGAGGTTAAGTACTTTGATTTCTGAGTGTAGATTATTCACAACAAGTCCTTTGAAGCAGTGGTCTGTTCTGTTATACGTTGATGTTCGTAGTCCTACTGATTAACACATTATTGCTTATCATGGTTAATATATTGTTCTAATAAAAGAATTCCCACATGGAGCGGCCGTATCTGGGAGTAAGCCACTGACAAAGCGACCGAGCCGGGTCTGCGTAGTGGGGGTGCTTAACCAGAGGGGAATTTACAGAAACAAAAAAAAAAAAAAAAATAGAGGGACGGGGGAATACTTCTCAGACTACATATAGCGTTACAGTAGCTTACAACGCTAAGGCCTGACTAGGTAAATGTGTTCTGTTCGAGAGGGTAAACTTTTGGCTCCAATGGGTCGTGTGTAAAGCAGAAAAGACGATCTTTGGCGTTACCCCTTCTGCTACGGGGTGGGTAAGGGGGCCCAAAAGCACAGAGAGAGAACCAATGTAGTTTATGCAAACTGTGAGGACAGATTTTGTCGTTGAAGCACAACCTTATTAGAACCTATGGGTCCAGAATAGCTCTTTAAATGTGTCACAATGCATACAAATGTGGTCCTTCTTTTTTTCCAGTCTTCAGGTGCGAAGCAACACCCAAATTCAATGTGTGCTTACTGCATCATCCAGAGGAAAACTGATGATCATTGTGACTAATAGAGCTGTCTTACATGTCTTGTAATATAACAGTTAGGCTATGAAACGTCAGGTTTCTTGTATTTCATTTCCCTTCACGCCATTTAGAAGTATGACATTATGTTTCTTTTAAACCTTTTTTTATTTAGGGTTATCCTTGTGTTATTGCCTTGGGATTGCACATTTTGGGGAATATTCAGAGTGGAAATTTTCCCCATGGGAAATTAACGGGAATATATGGAATATTAACGGAATACAGTATATGCTATTTATATTAATACCATTTTATGGTTAATGTTTATGTAGATGTTTTTGCATTGAATATATTTACCATATCATTATGAGGCAAGAAACATACATATTTTACCTTACTCAAAGTAGACAAAATTGGCAAATGACTAAATCCCGTGCAATAAGAAAAAAAAAATAAACTATTTAGTTAACTAATTGAACTTTAATTAAATGAATGATTCTTCACAGGGATGATTTCACAGAACCATGAAAGAGAAAGGGAATTGAAATGAATCCCCAATGATCCATCGTCTCCACAAAAACGTTTTCAACTAAAGGATAGTCCTAGGAAAACCAAAGCTTGGTTGTTCTTCCTCTAAGCTTCCATTGTCTCCTCACTACCTCACTCAATGTCTACCTCTTGAACATCAGACTCTGGGGCCTAAGTCTTTACTGGTCACTTTTCTACCGTTGGTGAGGAATGGCTATCGTTGTCAGGTCCAAAACAAAAAAAAAAAAAAAAAACAAGCCTCAATTTGGCCTGGATGGCTCTTCCCCAATTGTTCAACTTCTTGGTTTGGGTCAGGCCTGTTGCCATGCTTTGGTGTGTGTTTCCCAACACAGGACCAGTTGCGCTTTCTGAGGCGGCAGATGGTGGTGGGGATTTAGAGGAGGATGGAGCAAGCAGCGAAAGACGCCTCAGGTCCACCAAAGTCCCCCTTCTCACCAGGTGGCTGATTGCAGATATATGTTGCCACCGGACTGCCCTGATTGCATCTCCATCCCAAAGCCCTTTGCTTGAATTTTGTACTTCGCCAGCATGCCAAGTGGAACTTCATCCGCTCATCCCCACCCAGGCCAAAGTGGGGGAAGAGAACACCGCAGGCTATTGATATAACCATAAGGCCTTGTTGATGTCTGCTGCACCAGACAGGATGCTCTTGCCAGCATAACTTGGGGCACTTCCCAAACATGTAACGCTATCTGGCGTGCTGTAAATCGATGGGCTCAGGTCCAGAAGACTCAGAATCTTTAATTCTACAGCAGGCACTCACACGACCGCCCAACCAGACCGGGGTGAGCTTCACAACATCCAGTATTGGTTGTGATGGTAAGTCCCCCCCATCCTCCTCACTCACAAACATTTGAATACGTGCTTGACTAACTGGAGGACTGGTTGGGTCAGTCACAAGTCAGAGAATCTTTTTACATATGTACGCTCCCATGCTTCATCACTTGCGTATGGTTGATGGCGGCTTGTGCGTCTGAGCAGTACAGTGATCTGCACCGATCGCGACTAACTCTTCCTGCCCGAATCCCTCCCTATGCCCTCCCGTTCGCTGTCATCCACTCTCGCCTCGGCCCTACCGCTTCTCACCATCCCCCTGTTTCCTTCCCTCCCCTCCCTCGCCTCCCGTCCCTCACTCTCCCTCCCTCCCGTCCCGCCTTCGACCTCCTACGCTCTCCCCTGCCCTCCCTCCCCTCCCAGTACGCCTCCCCTCCCTCCCTCCCTCACCAGACAGAAATGCAAATCGATTGCTTGGACAAAAGCCTGCCAGTGTAACACAGGTTACGGCATCAAACGTTGTTCTTCTGCTAGCCTCCACCCTGACATCCTAATCTGTCGCTCAGAGGACTTTTAGAGTAGTCTCGGCTTCCCTCACAGTCTCTGTGTATATTATCAGCTCCATACACCACCCATAACCACGCAATCAATCTCTCAAAAACACACACAGAAAAGGCCAACACAACACACACTAATCCGGTATTCCATCTCTCTCTTTTAGAAACCGTCGATATCAGTACACGCTATATCGCCAGTATGCAAACGATTTATCCTATTATTGTCTATTTCTATGATGGATTTTATTAGGATCCCCATTAGCTGTTGCAAAAGCAGCAGCTACTCTTCCTGGCGTCCACACAAAACATGAAACATAATACAGAATGACATAATACAGAACATCAATAGACAAAAACAGCTCAAAGACAGAACTACATGATTTTTAAAAAAGGCACACGTAGCCTACATATCAATGCATACACACATACTATCTAGTTCAAATAGGGGAGAGGCATTTTGCCACGAGGTGTTGCTTTATCATTATACATACAGTACATGCTCATTCACATAACACTTAGATCAACGATGTACATACAGAACAATGATCAGGTGGCCTCCCGAGTGGTGCAGCGGTTTAAGGCACTGCAGTGCTTGAGGCGTCACAACACCCCCGAGTTCGATCCCAGGCTGTGTCGCAGCCAGCCGTGACCGGAAGACCCATGAGGCGTCACACAATTGACCCAGCGTCGTCCGGGTTAGAGGAGGGTTTGGCCAGCGTGGATGTCCTTGTCCCATCGCCTTCTAGCGACTCCTTGTGGCGGACCGAAGCTGACTTCGGTCACCAGTTGTACTGTGTTTCCTCCAACACATTGGTGCGGCTGGCTTCCGGGTTAAGCAAGCAGTTTCGGAGGACGCATGGCTATCAACCTTCGCCTCTCCTGAGTCGGTACAGGAGTTGCAGCGATGGGACAGGACTGTAACTACCAATTGGGTAGAAAAAGGGGTCAAAGTAAAAAAAGAAAATTGATCAGATGTGTGTGTGCATGATCTGATATGAACAGTGTCTTTCATACTTACACAAACACACATCCTCATGCGCACACACACACACGTCTTATCATCGCTGAGATAGAGCGATCCCATTTCCCACGGATCAGGGCCCTGAAGGCAAACTGCTCTGTTCCCTGATCACAACTACACACAGTATATGCTACAGTTCCACATCCCCATGCTTTAATGATGAATCAGCAGTAGAATAATGTATTACTACTTCCTGGGGCCTGGGGTAGCCAGCTCTAATGGTAGCAGGCCTGGGGTAGCCAGCTCTAATGGTAGCAGGCCTGGGGTAACCTGCTCTAATGGTAGCAGGCCTGGGGTAGCCTGCTCTAATGGTAGCTGGCCTGGGGTAGCCAGCTCTAATGGTAGTAGGCCTGGGGTAGCCTGCTCTAAAGCAAATAGAGTATATTCATTTTTTTATGTGACACAGCTACAGTATATTGTAATCCACTCAGATTCACTCAGCTAGGCGGTGTACTGTGCTGTATCTATCTTATATTGTATCCAGTACACAACTACACTGTATGTCATATTGGGAATAGCATAATGTGATAATTTAAATATGAATAGGCTTATCCAGACGGTCATGCATCAACAACATCTGTCTTGACCAAAGGGACAGAATCACGATACCATGGTCAATCTTCTGATCTGATGCTCCCGTCATTGTGAAAGATAGAATGATTGTTTGATCTATCAACTTCAATTTCATTTACAGTAAAGATAATCTATTCTGGTCCCGTGTACTTTCAGCGACTGATAAATCTATCAATAAATCTATCAGGTTTACGCAGAAACAGAGTGCTACTCTTACGAGAGAGAGAGAGAGAGAGAGAGAGAGAGAGATACCACAGTTTTCCATCACAGTAGCAAGATTTGTGACAAACACCATTGCAAATACAACCCACATTTGTTTGTTTATTTTCCATTTTGTACTTTAACTATTTGCACGTCATTACAACACTGTATATAGCCATAATATGACATTTGAAATGTCTCTATTCCAATTAAACTTTACTGTAAATGTTTGATTATTTATTTAACTTTTGTTTCCCATGCCAATAAAGCCCTTTGAACGGAATTTGAATTGAATTGAGAAAGAGAGGAAGGGAGGGAGAACATCATTGTATTTATAAGAAGTGACTTCCCTCAAAGTGTATCCGTGTCTGTGTTCTCCTGACCTTTGCTTTGATGTGGATGGCGGCAGGGTCAAACGCTGTTCAAAATAAAGATCAGACGGGGGCCCCCTTTCATCCTCTAAAGTTCAGTCACAAAAAAGTGGCTTTGTTGATTGACACGACTGCCGTCTTTTGGTACCTCCCTGTATCCCACCTCTCATCAAATCAAATTTTATTTGTCACATGCTTCGTAAACAACAGGTGTAGACTAACAGGGAACTGCTTACTTTCAGATTAACAAGGCTAATCTGAAAACAAAACTCCCTAAATTCTATCAGCATATCGATTGTGCTACCAGGGCTGGTAAAACCTTGGATCATTGTTATACTAACTTCCGCGACGCATATAAGGCCCTCCCCCGCCCTCCTTTCGGAAAAGCTYACCACGACTCCATTTTGTTGCTTCCAGCCTACAAACAGAAACTAAAACAGCAAGCTCCCGCGCTCAGGTCTGTTCAACGCTGGTCCGACCAATCTGATTCCACGCTTCAAGACTGCTTCGATCACGTGGATTGGGATATGTTCCGCATTGCGTCCAACAACAACATTGACGAATARGCTGATTCGGTGAGCGAGTTTATTAGAAAGTGCATTGACGATGTCGTACCCACAGCAACGATTAAAACATTCCCAAACCAGAAACCGTGGATTGATGGCAGCATTCGCGTGAAACTGAAAGCGCGAACCACTGCTTTTAACCAGGGCAAGGTGACCGGAAACATGACCGAATACAAACAGTGTAGCTATTCCCTCCGCAAGGCAATCAAACAAGCTAAGTCCCAGTATAGAGACAAAATAGAGTCGCAATTCAACAGCTCAGACACAAGAGGTATGTGGCAGGGTCTACAGTCAATCACGGATTGACTGTAGTGCCACTGACAGTGCCACTGTCAGTGCCACTGACACGGCCCGCTACCAAAACCTGCGGGCTCTCCTTCACTGCAGCCGAGGTGAGTAAAACATTTAAACGTGTTAACCCTCGCAAGGCTGCAGGCCCAGACGGCATTCCCAGCCGCGTCCTCAGAGCATGCGCAGACCAGCTGGCTGGTGTGTTTAAGGACATATTCAATCAATCCTTATCCCAGTCTGCTGTTCCCACATCCTTCAAGAGGGCCACCATTGTTCCTGTTCCCAAGAAAGCTAACGGTATGAGCTAAATGATACCGGCCCCGTAGCAGCTCACTTCCCGTCACTAGAAGTGCTTTGAGAGACTAGTCAGGACAATATCACCTCCACCCTACCTGACACCTAGACCCATCCAAATTTTGCTTACCGACCCAATAGGTCCACAGACGACAGCCAATCGCAACCAGCACTGCAACTGCCCGCACCATCTGGAAGAGAGGAATACCTATGTGCAGGAATGCTGTCTCATCGACTTAGCAGCTCAGCATTTAACACCATAGTACCCCATTCCAAACTCGCATCAAGCTCGAGACCTGGGTCTCGACCGCCGCCCTGCTGCAACTTGTCCCCAAAAGCACTCACAAACTTCTACAGAATGAATCGGAGAGCATCCTGTTCCGGGCTGTATCACCGCCTCTGTATGGGGGCGAATGCTCCACCCACAACCGTAAGGCTCTCCAGAGGGTATGAGGTCTTGCACAACGCATCCCGGGGCAAACTACCATGCCCTCCAGAGACACTCTACACCACCCGATGTCACAGGAAGGCCATAAAGATCATAAGGACAACAACCACACCGAGCCACTGCCTGTTCACCGCGCTATCATCCAGAAGGCGACGAGTCAGTACAGTGTGCATCAACGCCAGGACCGAGAGACTGAAAAAACAGCTTCTATCTCAAGCCATTCAGACTGTTAAACAGCACACACTAACATTTAGTGGCCGCTGCAACATACTGACGTCAACTCCTGCACTTTAATAAATGGGAATTGGAATGGAGGATTATGTAAAAATGTATCCACTAGCCACTCTGTTAAACAATGCAACTTTATAATTATAAGTGTTTACATACCCTAACATTAACTCATCCTCATATGTATATGTATATACTTACTTCTATTATCATTACGTGCACTCTTGCCAATCTTTATGTAATACATGTATCACTAGCCACTTTAAACTATGCCACTTTATGTTTACATACCCTACATTACTCATCTCATATGTATAGACTGTACACTATACCATCTACTGCATCTTGCCATGTCGTTCTGTACCATCACTCATTCATATATCTTTTATGTACATATTCTTTATCCCTTTACACTTGTGTGTATGGTAGTAGTTGTGGAATTGTTAGGTTAGATTACTTGTTGGTTATTACTGCATTGTCGGAACTAGAAGCACAAGCATTTCGCTACACTCGCATTAACATCTGCTAACCATGTGTATGTGACAAATAAAATCTGATTTGATTTGATTTGATTTACAGGTCCTTTTTGAATAATGCAGAGTTAAAGATAAAAAAATATATAAAAAATAGAAATGGTGACGAGGAATAAACACACAGTGAATAACAATAATGAGTAAAAGTGACATGGCTATATACAGGGAGTACCAGTACTGAGTCCATGTACAGGGGTACGAGGAAACTGAGGTAGCTATGTACATATGCGTGGGGTTCCTGTTACAGTGCTTTATGGTTCCTGGTAGAACCCTTTTTGGTTACTGGTAGAACTGTTTTTGGTTACTGGTAGAACTGTTTTTGGTTACTGGTAGAACTGTTTTTGGTTACTGGTAGAAATGTTTTTGGTTCCAGGTAGAGCCCTTTTCCAGGTACAGATACAGTTTTTCTAACAGTGTTATCACTCTCTTCTCTTCTCTTCTCCCCTTTCACTATCTTTGCTCTCTCTCCCCTCACTCACTCCTTTTCTCCCCTCCAGATTATCAAGGACCAGAAGCTGCTGATCATTGTTGGTGGGATGCTGCTGATTGACCTATGCATCCTCATATGCTGGCAGATCGTTGACCCGCTAAAGAGGACCGTGGAGGAATACAGCTTGGAGGTAAATCTGGTCGACCACATTAACCCCATTTATATTTACAAAAACACACTCTGACCACATTGATCAAGTTGGCTACCCTCCTGTAGGTTTCCGCTCCAACCCCAGTTGTAACTAACCTGATTCAGCTCCGCCCCACACACATTTTGTTACGTTACAGAAATCCTTCTGAAATATATAATGATAAAGCAAAAACAGGTTTTTAGAAATGTTTTCAAATGTTTTTGATTTTTTACTGAAATATATACAGTTGAAGTCGGAAGTTTACATACACTTAGGTTGGAGTCATTAAAACTCGTTTTTCAACCACTCCACAAATTTCTTGTTAACAAACTATAGTTTTGGCAAATCGGTTAGGACATCTACTTTGTGCATGACACAAGTAATTTTTCCAACAATTGTTTACAGACAGATTATTTCACTTATAATTCACTGTATCACAATTCCAGTGGGTCAGAAGTTTACATACACTAAGTTGACTGTGCCTTTAAACAGCTTGGAAAATTCCAGAAAATATGCCATGACTTTAGAAGCTTCTGATAGGCTAATTGACATAATTTGAGTCAATTGGAGGTGTACCTGTGGATGTATTTCAATGCCTACCTTCAAACTCAGTGCCTATTTGCTTGACATCATGTGAAAATCAAAAGAAATCAGCCAAGACCTCAGAAAATAAATTGTAGACCTCCACAAGTCTGGTTCATTCTTGAGAGCAATTTTCAAATGCCTGAAGGTACCACGTTCATCTGTACAAACAATAGTACGCAGGTATACACACCATGGGACCACGCATCCGACATACCGCTCAAGAAGGAGACGCGTTCTGTCTCCTAGAGATGAACGTACTTTGGTGCGAAATGTGCAAATCAATCCCAGAAACAACAGCAAAGGACCTTGTGAAGATGCTGGAGGAAACAGGTACAAAAGTATCTATATCCACAGTAAAACAAGTTATATGTCGACATAACCTGAAAGGCTGCTCAGCAAGGAAGAAGCCACTGCTCCAAAACAGCAAAAAAAACATGGGGACAAAGATCATACTTTTTGGAGAAATGTCCTCTGGTCTGATGAAACAAAAATAAAAACGTTTGGCAATAATGACCATCGTTATGTTTGGAGGAAAAAGGTGGAGGTTTCCAAGCCGAAGAACACCATCCCGACCGTGAAGCACGGGGATGGCAGCATCATGTTGTGGGGGTGCTTTGCTGCAGGAGGGACTGATGCACTTCACAAAATAGATGGCATCATGAGGGAAGGAAAATTATGTGGATATATTGAAGCAACATCTCAAGATATCAGTCAGGAAGTTAAAGCTTGGTCGCAAATGGGTCTTCCAAATGGACATTGACCCCAAGCATACTTCCAATGTTGTGGCAAAATGGCTTATGGACAACAAAGTCAAGTTATTGGAGTGGCCATCACAAGGCCTGACCTGAATCCTATAGAACATTTGTGGGTAGAACAGAAAAGCGTGTGCGAGCAAGGAGGCCTACAAACCTGACTCAGTTAAACACCAGCTCTGTCAGGAGGAATGGGCCACAATTCACCCAATTTATTTTGGGAAGCTTGTGGAAGGCTACCCGAAACATTTGACCCAAGTTAAACAATTTGAAGGCAATGCTACCAAATACTAATTGAGTGTATGTAAACTTCTGACCCACTGGGAATGTGAAGAAAGAAATAAAAGCTGAAATAATTCTCTCTACTATTATTCTGACATTTCACATTTTTAAAATAAAGTGGTGACTCTAACTGACCTAAAATAGGGAATTTTTACTTGGATTAAATGTTAGGAATAGTGAAAAACTGAGTTTAAATGTATTTGGCTAAGGTGTATGTAAACTTCCGACTTCAACTGTACATTTGCATAAGTACCCTTTACTTTATTGAAGCGCCTTTGGCAGCGATAACAGACTCAAGTCTTCTTGGGTATGGCGCTACAAGCTTGGTACACCTGTATTTGAGGAGTTTCTCCCATTCTTCTCAGCAGATCCTTTCTATCTCTGTCAGTTCGGGTAGGGAACGGATAATTCCTTTGACCTCATGGCTGGGTTTTTGCTCTAAAATGCACTGTCAACTCTGGAACCTTATATAGGCAGGTGTGAGCCTTTCCAAATGATGTCCAATCAATTGAATTTACCACAGGTGGGCTCCAATCAAGTTGTAGAAACATCTCAAGGATGATCAATAGAAACAGGATGCACCTGAGCTCAATTTCGAGTCTCACAGCAAAGGGTCTGAATACCTATGTAAATAAGATATTTATGTTTTTTCTGAGGTCCCTATGTATTTATATATATATATTTATATATGATTTTTTATTTAGTCCGGCTTTAAACTTACTCTTGAAAGTTGTAATAATAGAATGCACAAGGTGCAACGAAATCGGGTAGTGTATCATCAGTTCCTCTTGTCATATTAGTCATTGCAGACCTTGGAGAGCTATTTATAACTTTTAAGAAATGTCCAGATCAACTAGCCCATGTCAGCTAACGGTTTTTATTTAGGTTTTTTAGCCCATAGATATTGTTGTAATTTTTTTGTCACTCAATATCACATGAATACACATTAGACATGGCAAAATGTATAGAATTGCAAGATTATGTTTGCACCCCATGACAAAATGTGTAAAATTGCAGGAAATAAGCTTTAAACCTGCTAAATTCTTTCCACCAACAAGAGGGGTGTGAACAGTTTGTGACATGAACAGTGCTTGTGCCCATAGAAATAGATGTGGTGCGTGAAAAAGTTTGGGAACCCCTAATATAGAGTATAACCAGGATTCAGATTATTTCCTCACCACACAAACTGACAGGGGAAAATACTTGGCCCTAAGTTCAAACCCCTGTTTTTCACCACAATGTAATACCCTCGTCTTGGTGGCACAGGTAGATTCTCTGAAAGTGATAATAGTTCTGGATCTGGGGCACCAACAGTGAGAACAGATCAGCAGCTGGGGCACCAACATGTTCGCCAGTGAGAACAGATCAGCAGCTGAGGCAACAACATGTCCATCAGTGAGACCAGATCAGCAACAGGCTTTATTGTGGTTCCGGTGGTTATTTTAGGGTCAGGAGGATATGAGGCACTCTGCCACCTCCTGTCCTGTGCCTCTGCTAGCCAGACCCTTTCCTCACCAAGCCAGCTGGGATGTGGGGTGTTGGCAAGCCCTGGCGGAAAGAAACACTTGGCAACCCTCTAACCCTGCTGCTGGGCAGGGGGTGATGTGTAGAGCACTGGTGGGCTCCGCTCTGCCAGGATTGGTTGAGGGGTTTGGATTTATCTTTGCCAGGATTGGTTGGGGTGTGAATGGCTTTTTGGATCCTGGCACACCATATTTGGGCTGCAAACTGTTATGAGTGATTAGTAGTAAGAGCATGACTGTAAGTCACTTTGGATAACAGCATCTGCTAAAATGGCATATACAACTGTGATGATTGTTGATGTAACTGTTATTTGGCCCTTTTTCTCATTTAGGTAACTAAACACTCATCAAAGGAAGGGATGTTTTTGTTCTGTGTGACTGTTCGCAGTGGATATATTATGTGTCTGATTGGAGCACAACTTTGATCAGTTAAATATCCTCCACAAATCCATATTGCTGTACTGTACATCTTAATAGGCTCTTCTAGTTTGTTTGCACTACCAGCCCACAGCAGCAGTTTAACAGCAAACCAAATTAAAGATCTAAATTTGATTTCCAAACTATATCGGCCTTTGATGGTGTTGGCGGTGGGCACAGACTCATCAGGGTACACCAGGGGTACGGACTAAGTGGATCTACGGAGCTAATTAAGAAATGCTTTCAACTCCTCCAGACACCTCCTACATGTAGGTCACAGAATCCTCATGGCCTGTCAAGATGTGAGCTTCTGAAGGGCCTATGTCCTCTCTAAACGCCAACATCATTATTTGACACGTTTGAAGAGCCCACGGTGACCTTGAGAAATCAGCACTGAGATTGGGAGGTCATTGGGGAAGAGTCATGTTCAAAGGCGGCCCCCGGTGGTGTGTTTTGCAGGAGGGTTGCGGTGGGGGGTGGTGCGGTGGTGGGGGTTCTGAAAGGTTCTTTGAAGGTTCTTTGATGCTATTGACCCAATGTTTTCTCTGCTTGGTCCAGCGGGGGAAGAAGGAGGGATGGAAGGATGAGACTCTCCCTCAGAGTTGATGACTTTTCTGTGACTTCAATTAAACGAGATGCCTCTGAATTGATAAGTAGTGCTTAGCTGGCTACAGCCCACCATGGAGCGGGTCTCCACGCATTCAGACTACTTTCTTTATGCTTCTTTGAAAGGAAAAGAGAGCATTTTTATTTTAGGTCACCGAGGAATCAATTACAGACCAAAACGCAATTTATCTTTTCAAAAAGTATTTTCACTTGTTTATTTGTCCTCTTGGCATGCTCTGAAGGTATACTTTCCTTCGTTGTACTTGTTGTATTGCTCTCGACAAAATACATTTACTTAACCCTTTACACTCGTGGGAATTGCCATATATGGATAGGGCTAAATTGAAATGTTTCTTACAGAAGAAATAAGAAAAGCAAATTCATAAGCATGGTAGCAATTGAAAGGGAACAGTTTGGAGATTATGGAAAAAATATTGTTGAGGACGCAACATTTCATCTGACACAAAACTGAATTCAAACATCACACTGTTGATTGTATGTGCATTTTACATTTATTCTACTTTTCGCCGAATTTGTTAATAACGAAATCTGAAAATACTCTGGATACATTCAGTAACATGACAAGAATATTCTTGGGGTAATGTGGGTTAGGTGCAACATATGACAAAGCCTTGAGTGAGAGGACTAACTGGTGTCTCCAAGTGGATCCACACCTCTCTAAAGTGTGCACAGTTCCTAAGTAATTCCAAAGCACTTTTATGACTCAAAGAACAGTCTTCAACTATAAGGTGCTTTTTTGAGCTCTCCTAGTTGTGCCGTTGAGGAGCTAGAGCAAGCACACTTGTAGTTGTTTTGTTTGGAACACAGCCCTGCATCCCTGCCATCACACAATTATAAAAACGGTTCAGGTGGGCATCCTTTGAAAGCTTGCTCTATTGCCAACATGACTAGCTAAGTTATAAAATACGATCTTAGAGTGTTAGGCTTTCACAGGGCAATTCAGAAAAACAGATGGTAATTTTGGTGCACATAGAATGGAGTCGTGAGGGCAGTCAGGTGTGTGTGCTGCGGTACATTTACTTCACAACAGACAAACAGGCTCATTCTGTTCAGGACAAGCCAGGGTATAACGCCATGTCATCTTGTAACTGTACATCAAACATAGTGATCATAAACATTGACACTGTATCTGACTTGAGTTTTATGATATGGAAATGTGAAGTGCACATTTGGACTCATGGGTGTTTGGCTTGCTTGTATGACATCAAAGTGGTATTTATTATAATTCTCAACGTCTCCTCTGTAAGAATACATCGAGTCCTCTTAATGTCAAATATTTCCTACATTCAGACCACGAAAACATTAAAAAAGTTACTCGGTTAGCGCGAGGGATGGGGACGACTTCTTGTCTCGTGCGTAGCATTAGGTTCAGAACGTCTGTCAGTCAAAACCCATACAACGCTATGAAGCGCTAAGTCTAGGCTCTTGTATAAGTTAATCCACTGTATTCCAAGTTAGTCGCTTATCAGTGCCCAAATCTGCCATTTTCAACCTGTATACGAGTACGAGTGTAAAGGGTTTTCTGAGCCTGCCTGGCGTGCTCACTATAGCCTTGATAACATGTTAATTCCGGATTGTTGTCATTGTATACAGTGGGTCAGTGGAGTGTTATCACAGCCCTGAACCCATGGAGTGTTATCACAGCCCTAAACCCGTGGAGTGTTATCACATCCCTAAACCCATGGAGTGTTATCACAGCCCTGAACCCATGGAGTGTTATCACAGCCCTGGACCCATGGAGTGTTATCACAGCCCTGAACCCATGGAGTGTTATCACAGCCCTGAACCCATGGAGTGTTATCACAGCCCTAAACCCATGGAGTGTTATCACAGCCCTAAACCTATGGAGTGTTATCACATCCCTAAACCTATGGAGTGTTATCACAGCCCTAAACCTATGGAGTGTTATCACATCCCTAAACCTATGGAGTGTTATCACAGCCCTGAACCCATGGAGTGTTATCACATCCCTGAACCCATGGAGTGTTATCACATCCCTGAACCCATGGAGTGTTATCACAGCCCTAAACCCGTGGAGTGTTATCACAGCCCTAAACCCATGGAGTGTTATCACATCCCTAAACCCGTGGAGTGTTCTCACAGCCCTAAACCCATGGAGTGTTATCACAGCCCTAAACCCATGGAGTGTTATCACAGCCCTAAACCCATGGAGTGTAGTGAATGTATTAGCCTCTCCGAGTATGAGCCTGTCGCTGCATGTCTGTACTGGAGCTGGGCTGTGGAGCTGGGGATCCGCAGCCTTCCTGCCTGACCGGCTCTCTTCCCCCACCATCGCCATCCTCTCCTGGGCATAGCTCTGCTGGAGGAGTGCCAGGCTGGTGCCTGGAGCCTGGCTCCACTGGGCCTTTGGACCTCTGGGCCAGCAACAAGACACCAAGCAACAAGATCACACCAGCTACAGAGAGAGAGTGTTGGCAATAGAGAGCGACAAAAAACTAAGAGAGAGACAAAGATAGAGTGATAGATAGATAGAGAGAGATAGCCCTGGGATAGGAGTTGTGTGGTGGTGCGTCCCGGCTGACTGGACCGTGTGGCAGGCGGGGGTGGCGAGGGAGAGATGGGATCATGGCGTCACGGCAGATGGCGGACCCCTCTAGAGAACGCAGGCAGAGAGTGAGAGAGATTAGCTGTGATTGATTGGTGCGAGAAGAAGGACCATTAACTCTGAGTCTGTGTCCCAAATGGCTACCTATTCCCTTTGTAGTGCACTACTTTTGACCAGAGCCCTATGGACTTTATGAGCCTAACGAGCTCTGGTGAAAAGTAGTGCAATATAATATATAGGGAATAGGGTGCCATTTGGGACTCATGCGCTGAGTTTCCTACAAGGCTTCAGGCCTGGTTGCCCTGTCGTCCCTCTCCTAGCTTCCTCGCCCCTTCCCATTCTCCCGCTCTATCTCCCCTGATTCTCAATATCCTCCATTACACTGCTACTCCAACATCAGGATGTATTAGGAGGACTGGGAGGAGAAACAGTTGGTGACCTTGAGCTGGCGTGACGGTGTCCATATGCGATCTCCAAGGACATAGTGTATATACAGAGATGTGGCTGTATAGAACTGACTTGTGATTGTGTGCGTTTAGTCTGCTCTGATGAGAGGTAGGGTTTGTTGTCTTAAAGGAACATTCCAGAAAGTTTTCAAGATATAGAATTTTCAAAATACAGGAATACAGTCGATATATATGATGCGAAATGCATCATACTGGCTGTATTTCTGTATTTTGGAAGTTATATACAGTATCTTGAAAACATGATTACTGTCATGCAAAACATTTTGGAACTATATCAACAATGGACTAATGAAACAAATGTCAAAAGATAGTTTTGGGGTGGAATTTTCCTGTCAACTAGATTCAGCCATGGGCAAATGTTTTCTGGAGTGGATGGTCGGGGGGCCAGAACATAATTACAAATCATTAGTAGACTGCAAATTGACTGCAAGAAGCCCAAACAGACATAATGTTTGACTTAAACATAATAATTTCAAACCTTGCTTACATTTGTATGTGATCACGTGTCTCTCTATTATGCATGGGAATAATTGGGAACAAATTTCTTAAATTAAAATCACTTGGAGCTGATTTCCTGGAGTTTTTACAGTCTTTCATGTCCAACAATGAAAATATATTTTTTATATATTTATATATTCTTAATTTCATTCCTTTACTTAGATTTGTTTGTATTATGTAGTTGTTGTGAAATTGTTAGATATTACTTGTTAGATATTGCTGCACTGTCGGAACTAGAAGCACAAGCATTTCGCTACACCCGCAATAACATCTGCTAAACACGTGTGTGACCAATAAAATTTTATTTTATTTTATTTGAGGTAGGAAGCCCCATTCATGTACTCATAGATGTGACACAATATAAACAACATGTACAGGTATATCCAAAATCAAAACCATAGCCTACATCAGGGTTCCCCAACTGGCGGCCCGTGGGTGGTTTTATTTGGCCCCCCAAGTTTTCTGAGCAAAAATATATAAATACATATATGGATGAGCAATGTCAGAGCGGCATAGACTAAGATACAGTAGAATAGTATAGAATACAGTATATACTGTACATATGAGATGAGTGCAAGATATGCAAGATATGTAAACATTATTAAAGTGACTAGTGTTCCATTTATTAAAGTGGCCAATGATTTCAAGTCTGTAGGTAGGCAGCAGCCTCTTTGTTAGTGATGGCTGTTTAACAGTCTGATGGCCTTGAGATAGAAGCTGTTTTTCAGTCTCTCGGTCCCAGCATTGATGCACCTGTACTGACAGGCAGTGGCTCGGGTGGTTGTTGTCCTTGATGATCTTTTTGGCCTTCCTGTGACATCGGGTGCTGTAGGTGTCCTGGAGGGCAGGTAGTTTGCCCCCGGTAATGCGTTGTGTAGACCGCACCACCCTCTGGAGAGCCCTGTGGTTGCGGGTGGTGCAGTTGTCGTACCAGGCGGTGATACAGCCCGACAGGATGTTTTCAATTGTGGATCTGTAAAAGTTTGTGAGTGTTTTAGGTGACAAACCAAATTTCTTCAGCCTCCTGAGGTTGAAGAGGCGCTGTGGTGCCTTCTTCACCACACTGTCTGTGTGGGTGGACCATTTCAGTTTGTCAGTGATGTGTACGCCGAGGAACTTAAAACTTTCCACCTTCTCCCCTGCTGTCCCATCGATGTGGATAGGGGGATGCTCCCTCTCCTGTTTCCTGAAGTCTGCGATCACCTCCTTTGTTTTGTTGACGTTGAGTGAGAGGTTATTTTCCTGGCACCACACTCCCAGAGCCCCCACCTCCTCCCTGTAGGCTGTCTCGTCGTAGGAAGTTGTTTGATTATATGCATATCTTGTGTTTACTTTACTCAGTGTGTTTGTGTGTGTATGTGTGCGTGTGTGTGTGTGTTACTTGAGTAACTGTCAATCATTTTTTTTCTCTTTTTTCATAATTGTGAGACCTGGTGAAATACACTTTAAATAACTGTATCTGAAGCCCAGGTCACCGATTTCACAAATTTGGTCTGATTACTGTGCTACGCTGCTCAGCTAAGATTTACCCAGTGAGAGCATGTGAAAAGTCAATCCGGCTTTCTCCACTCCCTCCCCCGGTGCAACTGATGATTTTAATTCAGCGAGCAAAGCGAAATGACGGAGGGTTAGCAAAACTGGGACATCTTCTTCTTTGCTATGGCTGCTGCTGCAACATCTAATAGCATCAACATAAGAGAGGATAGAGGAGGGATTGTGAATATTTTTTCTTTCTGGCATAATGCCTCATAAAACACGCTGATGTAGTAGGCAAGCGGAGGGAAGGGAGGAGAAGCCAAGAGAAGAGCCAACGGGAATCAGATAGGGAGAGGGAGATTTTCTTTGGGTGTTAAAGTCGTTCCTCAATAGGAAGATGAGGGTAGAGGGTGACTCCTAAGACATTTTGTGGCCTGACTCTAACCTTCACACTGCCTCATAACTGTCTCCTAACCCTAACCCACACTGTCCCCTAACCCTCCTAACCCCTTCAATCAAGTCTCCTTTCTGATACACACTTCAAACTAGTGCCCCAGATACTAATTCCAACCCTGTACTCTATGTCCCCTTCAGAGCCCAATGGGTTTACTGCACTAAATCAGGAATACAGTGCCATTTGGGATGCACAGGGTAACTCTGCATACCTATATATCAGTGTCTTTTCACACAATGCCATGTATTCTTAACAGGGATCATGCTGGCTGTAGCTACAGGAAGGAAGGAATACCCTGGTGAAAAATGCTGGAGACATTATGCTGTAGAATGCAATTAGGTCTGTTTTGCGTCTCGTGGATAATTGAGTGTTTGTTAATTGTGAAGATGCTTCAGCAGAGGTTGGCTGGGCCGAGCAGATTAAGCCCCGTATCGGAGAAGAGTCTGTGTGTGTGTTTGCCTCTGTCCACGTGTGCGTGTGTTTACATGTGTCTGTTTGCCTCTGTCCACGTGGGCATGTGTTTACATGTGTGTGTTTGTCCATGTGTACTACCTTCTGTATCTGTGAAAGCCCCTCTCCTCTGGCCTCAGTATTGTCTCTCGTCTAATGAAGGACAAACCATGGAGGGCCTGATTAGCATTCTGGTGGAGCCTGCAGCAGACCCCCTCTCCTCCCTCCTCCCCTTCCTCTCTCTCTCCGACTCTCTCTTTCTCGCCCTCTTGTCTCCCCCTCTCTGTCTCCCCCTCCTCTCTCTCCCCCTCCTCTCTCTCCCCATCTCCTTCCCCCTCCTCCCTCTCTCAATCCCTCTCCTCTTCCCTCACTCTCTCTCTCTCTCTCTCTCTGTCTCCCTCCTCTCCTCCTCCTCACCACTCTCTCATTCCGAGGCTGCAGCAGGCAGGCTGCAAAGCTGGAATATCGCAGTGTGGCATCGCCATGGTAACGGCCATGGTTTCTGACACCCATAACAGCAGAGAGCCGCACTGTTGATCCACGAGACAAAAATAGGAAAAAAGGTTTTGGCTGCCACTTCAACGTGGTGACACATGCACAGAGGCACAGGCATGCAGGCACACACATAATTCAACATTCAAAAACACATTTAAACACACGCTCAAACACAGATGTACACACAGACACATACAAAGATACGTGCACGCACACACATCACACATCAGCTTTCACCAAAGCGTTCTCTTTCTGACACCCTCACCTGGATGTGAGGGCTGTGTGCGTCAGTCCCCACCTGGATGTGAGGGCTGTGTGCGTCAGTCCCACCTGGATGTGAGGGCTGTGTGAGTCGGTCCCACCTGGATGTGAGAGCTGTGTGAGTCAGTCCCACCTGGATGTCAGAGCTGTGTGTGTCGGTCCCACCTGGATATGAGGGCTGTGTGAGTCGGTCCCACCTGGATGTGAGAGCTGTGTATGTCAGTCCCACTGGTATGAAGGGCTGTTGTGAGTCGGTCCCACTGGAATGTGAGAAGCTTGGTGTGTGGTCGGTCCACCTGGATGGTGAGGGATGTGTGCGTCGACCGGTTGGCTATCGCCCTGGATGGCTGTGTGAGTAGCCCTGATTGTGAGCTGTGCGGTCCCACTTGGGATATGAGGGCTGTGTGACGTCGGTCCGCACCTGGATGTGAGAGCTGTTGTGTGTCGTCCAACCTGGATTGAGGGATGTGTGGTCGTCGGCACCTGAGTGGGCTCGTGGTATGGTGGAGGAATGTTTCTCGCCCTGATGTGTGTTGTCCGGTCCACTGGATGATGAGGGGTTGGAGGGTCTGGTGTGAGCTGTGGTCGTCCCTGGATTGGTTGGTGCCGACCTGGATGTGAGAGCTGTGTGTTGTCCACCTGGATATCGTGTACCGGCACTGATGTGAGAGCGGTTTACGTCCAAAGATGTGAGAGCTGTGGTGAGTCGGTCCCACCTGGATTGAGGGACTGTGTGTTGTCCGGTCCCACCTGGATGTGAGGGCTGTGTGAGTCAGTCCACCTAGATTGAGGGCTGTGTGAGTCAGTCCACCTGGATGTGAGGGCCTGTGTGTGAGTCAGTCCACCTGGATGTGAGGGCCTGTGGTGAGTCGGTCCCACCTGGATGTGTGGGGCTGTGTGCGTCTGGTCCACTGATGTGAGGGCTGTGTGAGTCGGTCCCACCTGGTGTGAGAGTGTGTGTTGTGGTAGGTCATGGTGCTTGGACAGTGTGCAGGCATCTCTCTCTCTCTCGTCTCTCTCTCTCTCTCTCTCTCTCTTTCTCTCTCTCTCTCTCTCTCTCTCTCTCTCTCTCTCTCTCCTCTCTCTCTCTTCTCTCTCTCTCTCTTTCTCTTTCCCAAGTCCCTCTCTCGCCGTCTCTCTCGCACATACACAACACAGACATGACACTGTATCCTTTGATGTGCAAATACACTTTCTGGATTTGGCCCTTTCATACTGTGAGTAATTGGTCTGTAAACAGAAGCCCTCATTAACAGCCGGTGAAGGAAGATAGGGAGGTGGTAATATCCACAACGGGCCAGGGGGCCGAGGGTCAATGCGGCAAGGTGGCCATGAAGACAGACAAACATTCTGACCTCCAATCCAACGCCATTCACTTCATCGTTCATCTCCACAGCCTTGGCGGACGCATAGAAAAGCACGACATTCCAGAACTGCACAGAGCTGCTGGAGCTACATTTCTTTACGCCTCTCCTGCTCCCTCCATTTTGGAACCCTCAAGCGAGAGTTTCTGCCTTCCAAACACGTTCCACCCTCCACCCTCCACGGGTACTTGTGGCCTTTGCTCACTTCCAATTGCAGTCTCCATTTTTCATTCCAACCCTCCTCTCCCCCTCTACTCCTCTTCTCCCCCCATTCTCCCATTCGGCCCTGCTCCCCCATGGGACAGACAGGGTTGAAAAATCTAAGAAAGAAGATAGAAAAAGTAACCTGCGGGCCCGTGCAAAGAACATTCTCACTCTCTTTTCCATTCCTCCGCTAGCAGGTTCTGTCCTGTGACCGATTCAAATAAAGGGATAGACATGCCTCTGTAGGATGGATGTTGGCCTTGTCACGGTCCCCTCTCTCTCTCTATGCAGGTGTGTGAGGACAGCTAGGGAATGCACCGCATGAACACACAGTTACATACGCAGAGAAACATGAAGTACATACAGGCACGCATAGAAACAAACAATGCACACTCATGTACACGTTATCATACACTCACATACACATACTTTAGACACATGCATAAACACACACACACATACAAGAGTATAAACACACACTAACCTCGTAAATACACAAAGGTGCACACACTCACGCGCACACTGCACCCGCACACCTGCAGCACAGATTCTGTCCCTCCTCCCTCCCTCAGACCCCCCTTCCACCATCTCCACCTCTGTATGCTCTCACAAGTTCAACGCTGCAGTCTCACCCACTTTTGATTAGAGTGGTGAATGCCATTTGAAGGGCATCCTCGTATTTTACTGCCAATGTTTTGAGGAACTGAAGGAAGATGAATGGAAGAGCTAGCATCACTTTAAGTTCTCACCTGGACTACTGGTCCTATCACGGCTCTGGTGAAATACTGTGGTAATATTAGATATTATATTATCCATACTAACTCGTCAGCAAATATGTTTTTTTGCAAATACAAATAGCAAACAATTGAAATTAGAAATGGCATCAATGATGTGGTGGTATATACTGTATGAAGTGATGGTATCAATGAGGTGATGGTATATATGAGGTCAAGGTATCAATGAGATGATGGTATCAATGAGGTGATGGTATATACTTGTTATGATAGTGATGGTATCAATGAGGTGATGGTATCAATGATGGCTGCATGGTATATACTGTATGAAGTGAATGGTATCAATGAGGTGATGGTATTCAATAGGTGATGGTATATACTGTATGAAGTGATGGTGTATCAATGAGGTGATGGTATATACTGTATGAAGTGATTGTATCAATGAGGTGATGTATATACTGTATGAAGGGATGGTATCAATGAGGTGATGTATCAGTGGTATATACTGTGTGAAGTGATGGTATCAATGAGGTGATGGTATCATACTGCTATGAAGTGATGGTATCAATAAGGTGATGGTATATTTGAGCAGTCAAGTGAGTTCAAATGAAGGCTGATGGGTATCAATGAGGTGATGGTATTATATGGACGGTGATTCGTATCAATGAGCTGAGTGTTTGTTTAAGTGAGGTCGTGATGCGTATAATATGGCAGGTATGGTATCAATGAGGTCGATGATCAATGAGGTGATGTATATATCGAGGGCATGTAACAATAGGGTATGCCGTATCAATAGGTGATGGTATCAATACAGGTATGGTAATAGTATGAGTGATGGTATCAATGAGACGGTGATGTATAATATGAGAGTGATAGTATCAATGAGTGATATAGATATATGAGGGATAGTATCAATAAGTGATGTATATACTGTATGAAGGTGATGGTATCAATGAGTGAATCAGTACTCACCGCTCAGGAGCCCAGGTCAAAACTGTTCGCTGACTCTGGGCACCCCAAGGGTGAACAAACTCCCTCACGACGCCAGAGGTTCAGGCGAGTCAATCACCACCTCCGGAGACACCTGAAACCCCACCTCTTAAGGAATACCTAGATAGGATAAAGTAATCCTTCTAACCCCCCCCCCCCTTAAAAAAGATTAGATGCCACTATTTTAAAGTGGTTGTTCCACTGGATATCATAGGTGAATGCACCAATTTGTAAGTCGCTCATGGATAAGAGCGTCTGCTAAATGACTTAAATTGAATGTATATGAGGTGATGGGTATATATGAGTTGATAGTATCAATCCTCGTGGATGGTATATACTGTATGAGGTGATAGTATCAATGAGGGGATAGTATCAATGGGTGATGGGTATATATATGAGGTGATAGTATAAAATAAGGTGATGTATATATTAGTGATAGTATCGAATGAGGTGATAGTATCAATGAGGTGGTGTATATATGAGGTGATGGTATATATGAGGTGATAGTATCAATGAAGGTGATGGTAATTACTGTATGAGGTGATGGTATCAATGAGGGGGATGGTATATAATGAGGTTTTTTAAACTTTATTTAACCAGGCAAGTCAGTTAAGAACAAATTCGTATTACAATGACTGCTTATCAGGGAACAGTGGGTTAACTGCCTTGTTCAGGGGCAGAACAACATATTTTTACCTTGTCAGCTCAGGGATTTGATCCAGCAACCTTTCGGTTACTGGCCCAATGCTCTAACCACTAGGCTACCTGCCACCCCGGTAATGGTATCAATGAGGTGATGGTATATACTGTATGAGGTGATGGTATCAGTGGTATATTACTGTGTGAGGTGATGGTATCAATGAGGTGATGGTATCAGTGGTATATACTGTGTGAGTAATGGTATACAATTGAGTGATGGTATATATGAGTTCATGGTATCATTGAGGCGATGGTTTAAATGAAGTGATGCAATATACTGTATGAGGTGATGGTATCTATGAGGTGATGGTATATACTGTATGAGGTGATGGTATCAGTGGTATATACTGTGTGAGGTGATAGTATCAATGAGGTGATGGTATATACTGTATGAGATGATGGTATCTATGAGGTGACTGGTATATACTGTATGAGGTGATGGTATCAGTGGTATATACTGTGTGAGGTAATGGTATAATGAGGTGATGGTATATATGAGTTCATGGTATCATTGAGGCGATGGTTTAAATGAAAGTGATGCAAATATACTGTATGAGGTGATGGTATTCTATGAGGTATCAGTATATACTGTGTGAGGTGATGGTATCAATGAGGTGATGGTATCAATGAGTAAGTGTTGTTTATGAAGAAGACAGCCTTCTGCAGTTTTAAAGGAGAAGATTTTACAACTTGATGTTAGATGGTCTTTCCATGAAACCCTGGATTACAGTTTCTCTTGGCCCATAGACTACTTTTATGGTGAGGAACCTTGTAACATCAAGTTGTGAAATGCTGAACTTCCCCTTTAAGCCTCTTCTGTAATAACAGTGTAGCAATCAATGGCTGTTCAAAGACAACCGGGTCGTTAAAGGGTAACTGCCTCCCACCTGGTGTGTGTGTGTTTGTGTGTGTTTGTGTGTGTGGGGGTGTGTGTGTGAGTGTGTGTGTTTTCCAATCGACCACACTGACGGGGAGGAGAGAAGAGTAGGAGGAGAAGTGGGAGAAGGAGAGAATTAAAGAAGATTGTCAGAGACCTGGAGACCTGGAGACCTCTTGGTGATTTACTGTATGTAGTAGAGTAGAATGTAATGGTGCTGGTGAAAATAACCCTAAAGGCCAGTTTCCCTGACACAGGGAATTTCTCCATTGAACATGCGTTTTACTACAGGACTAGGCTTAATCTGTATCCTGGAATGTACTCATGTTAAGCTATTGATAGTGATGGTGTATTATCAATGGCATCAGCTTCTAGATGACACTGATATGGTAGTTATGAGTGGTGGGACTGATCCAAAACACATAAGCTACATCGCAAATACTATTCCCTAAATAGTGAATAGGGTGCCATTTGGGACACAACCATACTTTAGAGGTTATTATTGTACTTCATGTCAGTAGGTATCATGGGCATGACGAGAGAGTGGGAGAGGGAGGGAGAGAGAGAGAGAGAGGGAGAGGGGTTACGCAAGGCTCACCAGGGACACCAGGAGTTTTTAGGGCAGCTTGTGCTGCCGCCATGTCGCCAAACTAGCACAAAGTGTCAAAGTATATCTGGACCTACATAGCACCACACAATACAACACAACCTAAAGCACAATAAGTATATCATTCTGGGTCTGTATTCGTACTGCGTCTCAGAGTAGGTGTACTGATCAGTTTTTCCTTTTAAATCGTAATGAATAAGATTATATGGACAAAGGGGAACGGATCTTAGATCAGCATTCGTTCTATGATACGCTTCATGAACAGTGTCCCAGAAGTGTAGCACAGTCAAAGTGGAGCCATCTAAATCGACACAATATGTTCAATAGGATCATCCTATTTATAATGCAGTGTATAAATCTAAACCAACAGAACTTTCCGAGCATCACACTGAGAACCAGTATCAGGGATGTCTACGGAGCTATTGTGTTTGTTGACTGTCTGCTGCCAATAGAAGCAGGCTCACATATTGGATGTGTGTTTGTGTGTGGTTGAGCTTGTTCAAGTCAAGCTGTTGAGACAGAACGGGGCAATATTTACCTCTTTCCTTATTTTCCTTCCCTGCCTCCTTCACTCATTCTCTATCGCACTCATTCTCTCTTTCTATCTATCTCCCCCTTCCCTCTCTATCTATCTCTCTATCTCTCACTACCCCCTCTCTCCCTCTCTCATATGGCTACCCAAACATTTTCCTGTTCCTCTCCTCTTCCCCTCCCAGTCTGCAGTTGCTAGGCAACAGCTGATTGAGCATGAGGGGGATGCAATTTAGCAATTAGAAGCGTTCCAAATTAGAAGTGGTGTCAAGAGTATCGCTAGTTACTACATAAGCCCGCTAGTTACCAGCCAGACCACAACTGTGATAGACACACACACACACAAGGTCTTTTTTGTTGTCCTCTGTTTTGGTGGGTGAGATTTGTTTTTCAGTGCATGATTTGGGACATTTAGGAGAATTGTCACTTGGAAACAATCAAATACACTGCAGGAATCATATTTTCTACAGATGAAGGAATATGTTTTCTCTGGATATCAAGTAGGGGGGGAGAGGAGGAGAGGGAGAGATGTGGGTGGGAAACGGGAGGTGAGCAGTAGTTTCTTTCATCTGTTTGGGGGTAGAGTGATGGAGATTGGGAGGTTGTATCTGCATTGTGACACAGTAGTAGGGTCCCCCTGTCTTAATCTCTCTCTCTCTTTCTTTCTCTCTCTCAATTCAATTCTCTCTCCATCCCTCTTCCCCTCTCTCTCTGTCTCTCTCAATTCAATTCAAAAGGGCTTTATTGGCATGGGAAACATATCTTTACATTGCCAAAGCAAGTGAAATAGATAATTAACAAAAGTGAAATAAACAATACAACAATGTACAGTAAACATTACACTCACAAAAGTTTCAAATGAAGAGAGACATTTCAAATGTCATATGTGCAAAAAGTTAAAATACAAAGTGAAAATAAATAAACATAAATATGGGTTGTATATACAATGGTGTTTCTTCTTCACTGGTTGTGCTTTTCTTGTGGCACTAGGTCACAAATCTTGGTGCTGTGATGGAACACTGTGGTGCTGTATTTCACCTAATAGATATAGCAGTTTATCAAAATCGGATTTGTTTTAGAACTCTTTGTGGGTTTGTGTAATATGTTTATCTAATATGGTCGTACATTTGTTAGGAGGTTAGGAAGTGCAGCTCAGTTTCCACCTCATTTTTTGTGCGGTGTGCACATAGGCAGACCTGGCTCTCTAGAGAAGACAGGCTAAGGCAAGCTCTCTCAATAGCAAGGCTATGCTCACTGAGTCTGTACATAGTCAAAGCTTTCCTTTATTTTGGATCAGTCACAGTGGTCAGGTATTCTGACACACTGTACTCTCTGTTTATTGCCAAAAAGAATTCCAGTTTGCTTAGTTTTTTGGTTAATTCTTTCCAATGTGTCAAGTAATTATCTTTTTGTTTTCTCATGATTCGGTTGGGTCTAATTGTGTTGCTGTCCTGGGGCTCTGTGGGGTGTGTTTGTGTTTGTGAACAGAGCCCCAGGACCAGCTTGCTTAGGGGACTCTTCTCCAAGTTCATCTCTGTGAATGTGATGGCTTTGTTATGGAAGGTTTGGGAATCGATTCCTATTAGGTGGTTGTGTAATTTAACGTCTCTTTTCTGGATTTTGATCATTAGCGGGTATCGTCCTAATTATGTTCTGCATTAATTATTTTGTGTTTTACGTTGTACACTGATGTTTTTTCAGAATTGGCTGTGTGTCATACTTTTTACTCGCTCAGATTAGGGGAGACCAGAAGACCTATTGTCACACCCTGATCTGTTTCACCTGTCTTGTCCTCGTCTTCACCCCCACCAGGTGTCTCCCATTTGTCCCCATTATGCCCTGTGTATTTATACCGTGTTTTCTGTTTGTCTGTTGCCAGTTCGTCTTTTCTAGTCAAGCCTACCAGCATGTTTTTCTGTACTCCTGGATATGTTCATGGAAACACAGATACCGGTAGCACAGTAGACAAGCTCAAGTTAGTCCTCCCCTCTGGTTACCACTGCCTACCACTGCCTAAGGTCTGCCTAAGGCAAGCTCTCTCAATAGCAAGGCTATGCTCACTGAGTCTGAGTGTTTTACGTTGTACACTGATGTTTTTTCAGAATTCTGCATGCAGAGTCTCAGTTTGGTGTTTGTCCTATTTTGTCAATTCCTGCTTGGTGAGTGGACCCCAGACCTCACAACCATAAAGGGTTGTGGGCAATGAGTTCCATAAAGGGCAATGGGTTCTATAACTGATTCAAGTATTTTTAGCCAGATCCTATTTGGGTTGTCGACTTTTATGTTGACTCTTCAGTTTTTTTGCCCATTTTAACCGCACACTTGTTGTGTACATTGATTTTATAATTTGAAATTAACAAAGAATGAGGAGACTTTGCGTTTGTTTTGGTTTGTTTGATTGTCAATTAGGGTGTGCACTGTGAATACGTGGTATGTCGTACGGTAATTATTAATGATAATGCAGAGGATTGTCCCAAGGTTGCTGTTGATGCATATCTCACAGTAGTTTTGGGGTCAAATTTGTCTCCACTATTGGGGATTGTGGTAATCAGCCCTCGGTTCCAAGTATTGGGGAAGATGCCAGAGCTGAGGATGATGTTAAAGAGTTTAAGTATAGCAGATTGGAATTCATGGTCTATATATTTTATCATTTCATTTAGGATATCATCAACACCACAGGCCTTTTTGTGTTGGAGGGTTTGTATTTTGTCCTGTAGTTCATTCAATGTAACTGGAGAATCCAGTGGGTTGTGGTAGTCTTTAATAGCTGATTCTAAGATTTGTAATTGATCATGTATATGTTTTTGCTGTTTGTTCTTTGTTATAGAGCCAAAAAGATTGGAGAAGTGGTTTATCCATTTCCCAGAAGTGGTTAGATTCTATGGATTCTTCAATTATATTGAGCTGATTTCTGACATGCTGTTCCTTCTTTTTCAGTAGTGTATTTCTGTATTGTTTTAGTGATTCACCATAGTGAAGGCGTAGGCTCAGGTTTTCTGTGTCTTAATGTTTTTGGTTGGATAGGTTTTCTCTCTCTCAGAGACACTCCATCACAGCTCAGACACATCTAGCACATCCTGTTCTCCACAAAACATTCCATGAGAAGCTTTGAAGACCAGGAAAAAAACAAGTGTTTAGGAATAGGCCTCTCTTTATAGCTGCATCCCAAATGACACCCTATTCCCTATTTATGGGACCTGGTCAAAAGTAGTGCACTATATAAGAAATAGGGTGCCACTGGGGATGCATCCAGTGACAGAAAAAGTTACTACTCTGAACTGAAGGCGGAATGTGTAATGACTTGTCTCATTTCTTCTGTTATTTCATTGTAGTTATGGAAGAAGGTTGTGCCCATCAAATGTTACAGGTTACAGATATCCTTGGGTTTTGCTGTAGTGATTCTGTAGAGAAGGATTGCTCGGCCATTGACTTCCTCTAGAGCTGCAATGATTCTGAGTGAACTTTTGGATTACCTTTCACACACAAACACGCACGCACAGGCACACGGACACACACACGTGCATGGCACCCAAACACACAAACATGCTTCCTTGCAAAAGAGACCTTGGTCTCTATGGGACTCCCGTCTAAAATAAAGGTGAACTAAATAAAGAAACACACACAGGCCCAGTGTGTGTGTGGTAGAATGTTGCGTTCTCAAGGATATGTTGTTTACATAGTGTGTGGTGAGGATCAAGGTCAATTATAATAAGGTAATTACTGACTTCCCACACCTTCACACACACCACCAAGAAGCACACACACACACACTACACTACATGCACACACATACACACATATGTGCACAAGCACATGCATACACACATACACACACACCTCCCCCTCTACACAAACCACTGTTCATCAGAGATCAGGTAGCAGGAGAGCAAGGTCAGCCACTGATGGGGAGATGTGAGCACTTTGCCACTACATGTACACACCGTAAGTGCTGCCTCAGCACACCCAGGAAGGGAGTACAGATAGTCATATCAAATCAAATCACATTGTATTGGTCACATACACATGGTTAGCAGATGTTAATGCGAGTGTAGCGAAATTCTTCTGCTTCTAGTTCTGACGGTGCAGTAATATCTAACATGTAATCTAACAATTCCCCAACAACTACCTAATACACACAAGTCTAAAGGGTTGAATGAGAATATGTACATATAAATATATGGATGAGTGATGGCCGAGCGGCATAGGCAAGGTGCAATAGATGGTATAAAATACAGTATGATATGAGTAATGTAAGATATGAAAACATTATTAAAGTGCCATTATTTAAAGTGGCATTGTTTAAAGTGACTAGTGATCCATTTATTAAACTGGCCAGTGATTGGGTCTCAATGTAGGCAGCAGCCTCTCTGAGTTAGTGATTGCTGTTCAGCAGTCTGTTGGCCTTGAGATAGATGCTGTTTTTCAGTCTCTCGGTCCCTGCTTTGATGCACCTGTACTGACCTCGCCTTCTGGATGGTAGCGGTGTGAAGAGGCAGTGGCTCGGGTGGTTATTGTTCTTGATGATCTTTTGGCCTTCCTGTGACATCGGGTGCTGTAGGTGTCCTGGAGGGCAGGTAGTTTGCCCCCTAAGACCTCAACGTCTCTGTTTCTGTGTAGGAAGTAGTGACTGATAGGGACGCAACTTTTTTGCCATGTAATCTGACAAAGATAAACTCAGGGCCCAAGTTAGAGGAAGCTATAACTTTTGGTCTATTTGTATTTGTATTTATTATGGATCCCCATAATCCCCTGCTACTCTTCCTGGGGTCCAGCAAAATTAAGGCAATTATACATTTTAAAAACATTCATAACAGATTTCACAACATATTAAGTTTGTGCCCTCAGGCCTCTACTCTACTACCACATATGTGTGGTAGTAGTGTGTGTATAGTGTGTATGTTGTGTATGTTATCGTGTGTTTGTATGCATGTGTCTATGTTTGTGTTGCTTCACAGTCCCCGCTGTTCCATAACGGGTATTTGTATCTGTTTTTTAAATACAATTTTACTGCTGGCATGAGTTATTTGATGTGGAATAGAGTTCCATGTAGTCATGGCTCTATGTAGTACTGTGCGCCTCCCATAGTCTGTTCTGGACTTGAGGACTGTGAAGAGACCTCTGGTGGCATGTCTTGTGGGGTATGCATGGGTGTCCGATGCATTCAACATGTCAATAACTCTCACAAATACAAGTAGTGATTAAGTCAATCTCTCCTCCACTTTGAGCCAGGAGAGATTGACATGCATATTATTAATTTTAGCTCTCTGTGTACATCCAAGGGCCTGCCATGCTGCCCGGTTCTGAGCCAATTGCAATTTTCCTAAGTCCCTCTTTGTAGCACCTGATCACACGACTTAACAGTGGTCCAGCTGCGACAAAACTAGGTCCTGTGGGACCTGCCTTGTTGATAGTGCTGTTAAGAATGGAGAGCAGTGCTTTATTATAGACAGACTTCTCTCCATCCTCGCTACTGTTGTATCAATATGTTTTCACCATGACAGTTTACTCCAAGCAGTTTAGTCTCCTCAACTTGCTCAATTTCCACATTATTCATTACAAGATTTAGTTGAGGTTTAGGGTTTAGGGAATAATTTGTCCAAATACAATGCTTTTAGTTTAAATATTTAGGACTAACTTATTCCTTGTCGTCCATTCTGAAACTAGCTGCAGCTCTTTGTTAAGTGTTGCTGTCATTTCAGTCACTGTGGTAGCTGACGTGTATAGTGTTGAGTCATCCGCATACATAGACACACTGGCTTTACTCAAAGCCAATGGTATGTTGTTAGTAAAGATCGAAAAAAGTAAGGGGCCCAGACAGCTGCCCTGGGGAATTCCTGATTCTACCTGGATTTTGTTGGAGAGGCTTCCATTAAAGATCACCCTCTGTGTTATGTTAGACAGGTAACTCTTTATCCACAATATAGCAGGGGGTATAAAGCCATAACACATACTTTTTTCCAGCAACAGACTATGATCAATAATGTCAACAGCCCCCACAATCTTTTAATCATCAATTTCTCTCAGCCAATCATTAGTCATTTGTGTAAGTGCAGTGCTTGTTGAATGTCCTTCCCTATAAGCGTGCCGAAAGTCTGTTGTCAATTTGTTTACTATAAAATAGCATTGTATCTCGTCAAAAAAGTTTACTAAGGGTTGGTAACAGGCTGATTGGTTGGCTATTTGAGTCAGTAAAGGGGGCTTTACTATTCTTAGGTAGGGGAATAACTTTTGCTTCACTCCAGGCCTGAGGGCACACACTTTCTAGTAGGTATAAATTGAAGATATGGCAAATAGGAGTGACAATATCGTCCTCTCTTATCCTCAGTAATTTTCCATCCACGTTGTCAGACCCCGGTGGCTTGTCATCGTTGTTAGACAACAATCTTTTTTTCACCTCTTCCACACTTACTTTACAGAATTCAAAATGACAATGCTTGTCTTTAATAATTTGGTCAGATATACTTGGATGTGTATGTATTGACATCGTTTGTTGCTGGCATGTAATGCCTAAGGTTGCTAATCTTGCCAATGAAAAAATCATCAAAGTAGTTTGCAATATCAGTGGGTTTTGTGATGAATGAGCCATCTGATTTAATGAATGATGGAGCGGAGTTTGCCTTTTTGCCCAAAATGTAATTTAAGGTGCTCCAAAGCTTTTATACTATCATTCCTTATGTCTTTAGTTTAACAGTGTAGTTTCTTCTTTTTATTCAGTTTAGTCACAAGATTTTTCAATTTGCAGTAAATTTGCCAATCTGTTGTGCAGCCAGACCTATTTGCCATATAGTTTGCCTCATCCCTCTTAACCATACCAGTTTTCAGATCTTCATCAATCCACGGGGATTTAACAGTTTTTACAGTCGTTTTCTTAATGGGTGCATGCTTATTAGTAACTGGGATAAGCAGTTTCATAAATGTGTCAAATGCAGCGTCTGGTTTCTTGTCATTACACACCACGGACCAACAAGTATTCTTCACATCAACAACATCGGAATCACTACAAAACGTATTGTATGACCTCTTATACACAATATTAGGCCCAGCCTTTGGAACTTTGGTTTTTCTAGATATGGCTACTATATTGTGATCACTACATCCGATGGATTTGGATACTGCTTTCAAACACACTTCTGCAGCATTAGTACTGTTTGTAACTACCCAGGTAGGTTGATTGATAACCTGAACCAGGTTGCAGGCACTAGTTACAGTTTGAAGATTTCTCTTGAGTGGGCAGCCTGATGAAAGCCAGTCAGTATTTTAATCACCCAGAAATATACCTCTCTATTGATATCACATACATTATCAAGCATTTCACACGTTATCCAGATACTGACTGTTAACACTTGGTGGTCTACTTCAGCTTCACGCTAGAATGGGCTTTAGGTGAGGCAGATGAACCTGTAGCCATATTACTTCAACAGTATTTAACATGAGATCCTCTCTAAGCTTTACAGGAATGTGCTTCTGAATATAATGTATTTTCTATAGATCTTATAACCATGTATTGCTACCACTGTATCATAAAAGGTATTATCTATGTGAATTTCAGAGATTGTCAGAATATGAATGTCATCTGTTACTAGCCAATTATTGACTTCATGAACCTTGTTTCTTATGTTAATGTGGGCTATTTGTAACACTTTTCTGGAATGCTTGATTGTTTTACTTGCTTTACTGGGAAGCTTAACAGAGGTAAACATGCTCTGGTTATTTTTATTAGTGCAGGATGAGTTGTACACAGTAGACTTCCTACTAGGGCACACCACCTCAGTGCTAACAGTGTTACACTGGTTCAAATGCATATGATTACTGCGTACAATAGCTGTAGGATCAATAGAGGCATTCAGGGCAGTAAGAGGGACATACATTAGGCTACTAACATTGTGTCTTCCAACGCCCCTGGGATAATGTACATTTGCTGAAGCATTATGACAACTCAGCGACACAATGGTAGAGATTAAATGAGCTGTGCTTGGGTCATTGATAAGTCATTGTCTCAACACAGCCTTATAATTCTGTGAAAGGATCCAGGAACCCAAATGATTTGGGTGGATCCCGTCCTCCTTATAATACAAGCTTTGTTTCCAGAAGGTATCAAAATTGTCAATGAATGTTACACCCACAGAGCTGCAATATTCTTGTAGCCAGTTATGGAGGGCTAAAAATCTTTTGAACCGTTCAATGCCACGATTTAGGGAGGGTAGAGGGCCAGATATTATGGGGCGTTTGTTGGTGTCAAGCAGAGACCCAATCAGTTCTTTAAAATCCATCTTCAGCTGTTCTGAGCTGCCCTTCATGATGTCATTTGACCACACATGAACCATGACAGTATCAGCCCCCGGTGTCTGACTCACAGCCTCGGAAGCAACCTGGTGATATCCTGAACTTTTGCCCCAGGTACAGATAAATGCCTCACCATCAAACTCCCTATCACAATCGCCGGAATGATCCGGCCTCTGCTGTGTCTCGAGACAGATTGCGAGGCCAGAGCCACAGAACTCACCTGAGAAGAGGGCTGCTGAGACACCGGCTGTGTGCAGGCCACAACAGCCAAAGGGACAGAGCTCTGATCCAGAGAGCGCTCAGTTGTTGGTATCCAGGTACAATAATAAGGACCTAGGTTTTATCCTGTTAATGTCACATGGTCAAAACGTAACTCCAGGCTCTAGAGATAAGCTGTACACTCTTAGAAAAAAGGTGCTATCTAGAACCTAAAAGGGTTCTTTGGCTGTCCCCCTTTTTGGTTCTAGCTAGAACCTTTCCACAGAGGTTTCCACATGGAACCCCAAAAGGTTCTACCTGGAAGCAAAATGGGTTCTAGCTGGAACCAAAAAGGGTTCTAGCCTGAACCAAAAAGGGTTCTCCTATGGGGACAGCCGGAGAACCCTCTTAGAACCCTTTTTTCTAAGAGTGTACACATCAAACGAACATAAGACCACACCTGCTGTAGCCTTCTATGTGGGCCCATATTACTGTGTAAGAAATACACTGAGTATACCAGACATTAGGAACACCTTCCTAATATTGAGCTGCATGCCCCTACTTTTGCCCTCAGAACAGCCTCAATTCGTCAGGGCATGGACTCTACAAGGTGTCGAAAGCGTTCCACAAGGATGCTGGCCCATCTTGACTCCAATGCTTCCCACAGTTGTGTCAAGTTGGCTGGATGTCCTTTGGGTGGTGGACCATTCTTGATACACATGGGAAACAGTTGAGCGTGAAAAACCCAGCAGTGTTGCAGTTAATGACACAAATCGGTGCGCCTGGCACCTACTACCATACCCCGTTCAAAGGCACTTAAATATTTTTTCTTGCTCATTCACCCTCTGAATGGCACACATACACGATCCATGTCTCTATTGTCTCAAGGATTAAAAATCATTCTTTAACCTGTCTTCTCCCTTCATCTACACTGATTGAAGTGGATTTAACAATAAGGTCATAGCTTTCACCTGGATTCACCTGGTCAGTCATGGACAGAGCTTAATGTTTTGTATAGTCAGTGTATGTACAAACCAACAATCATATGCCTTCATCTAACTCTCCTTGTATACATACAGAAAAGCTTATACATTCAAAAGGAGAATACTATATCTCGCAAATAGAGAATATAAATAAATAAAATAAATAAGAAATAGAGGTCCACCCATTATGGCTCATTGACTGTAATGGGGACCCTCTCTCTAGTACCTCTATATCTATGGTGACTCTGAGGTGTGGATAAAGCGAGTTGTGTACTGTTCCTCTCTCTGTGTATGACAAATGAGTTGCAGGTCTATCTGGGGTGTTGTATTGGGCACAGCAGGGTACATGCGCGCACACACACACACACACACACACACACACACACACACACACCAACAACACACACACACACACACACACACACACACACACACACCACACCACACACACACACACACACACACACACACACACACACACACACACACACACACACACACACACCACACACACACACACACACCACACACACACACACACACACACACACACACACACAACGGGGTGCCTCAGGTGGTTTGTGACTGAGAGATACAGATCCTCTCAACCCACCCTCTCCTCCCTGTCCTGATTAAGGTTGTGTCCCAAATGGGTCACCTATTCTGTACATAGTGCACAGAATAGGGTGGCTCTAGTCTAAGTAGTGTACCATATAGAGAATAGGGTGCCATTTGAGACTCAGCCTAAGTTGCTGTAATTTCATGAAAACTCTAGTCTTCAAAGGACCCACTGGACGTTTGTCAACGTGAGGGCACACGTGAGATTCGATTTGAACTGTGAATTTCCCCACTTTCATCTTGACATGGCTTTAAAACAGTGCCTGGGTGCGCACACGTTTTAGGGAGGATGCTCTTACGTCAGTTTACCTGCCTTGTGTTAATATTAATAACGCTCTTTTCAAAAATAGGGCTTTTTTAAAATCTGTGATGGAAACTAAATGGTAAAGGAAAATGATGAAACATAAATGGCTAAATCTCCTTTCATCTATAGTTTTATACCTATAAAGTACTGCTAAAACACTATTTTTTTCTTGCAACACAGTGCTTTGCTCTGCATTGAAAAGACCCTTGAAACGGATTTGACATCTCACTCCCCTGACAGTGTATTCAACTTCAGTAACAGTCGGATTTGATGTGGGAAAGATCAGTCATTCACATTTGTATTACTATGTATTATGGATCCCCATTAGTTCCTGACAAGGCAGCACACTTTTCCTGGGGTCCAGAAGAATGAAGTCATATACCATTTTTAAAACATTACAATACATTTTACAACAGATCTCACAACACATTAAGTGTGTGCCCTCAGGCCACTACTCAACTACCACATACAGTATCTACAACACAAAAGCATCATGACATGGTTTCCATGGTTTCAGGTTTTAGTTTAGTATCTCAGTTTCCTCTCCCTGACACCGTGTACACTCACACACACTCACACGCACTCACAGTCTCACACACACACACCCACGCAGACACACAGACAAACTCACACGCACTCACAGATTCACACACACACACCCACGCAGACACACAGACAAACTCACACGCACTCACAGTCTCACACACACACACACCCACGCAGACACACAGACAAACTCACATCACTCACAGTCTCACACACACACCCACGCAGACACACAGACAAACTCACACGCACTCACAGTCTCACACACACACACCCCACGGCAGACACACACACAAGCACACAGACACTCACAGTCTCACACACACACACACACCCACGCAGACACACAGACAAACTCACACGCACTCACAGTCTCACACACACACACCCACGCAGACACACACACAAGCACACAGGCACATACATTTACATTTGACATTTTAGTCATTTAGCAGATGCTCTTATCCAGAGCGACTTACACTCCCACCCCCTGGTCCATGTCAGGCTTCGCTGTCATCCGGAAACATTGGGGGGGAAGATGATGAATGTCCTGGATCAATACTAGCAGAGAGCTTCAGGATACACATGTAGAGAGGAAGAGATGTAAACCATAGGGGACTATTAAACCTTGTACCAGTCACTTAGCTCTCTGTCTACGCCCCAAATGGCCCCATAGGCCCTATATTGACATCCACCCTATGGGCCCTTGTCAAAAGAAGTGCTGTATCCTCAGAGCAGTGGCGGTCGGTGCCGTTTAAGATGAGGGAGGATGCTTTTTTTTATGAGCATGACCTTATCTCTATTACAGCATATTGGATGACTGTCATTCATATTCCATTCACCCAGTTCAATGTGACATCAATAGGTTAAGCTACTACATGATACTCATATTTCCTCTATACCCATCATGAGGTTGCTTCAACCTAGCCTATGAATGAAAGTTTATAATGTAGGTGTACAGGTTGAGAGAATTTTGAGTAATCAAGGTGACAGACAGTGACACATTCAATGCTTGCACAGTCTTGCCTACATCTATCTGATACAGAAAGCAGTTTAGCAGTTACACCGCCGGGCCCCAGTGGCAAGAAATTAATAAATCCAAAAGCTTACCTTGACTTGGAAAAGTTCCAGTGTTGGATAACCATAGCCAGCTAGCTAACATAGCATCCCTCTCTGTTTGAAACAGGTGTTTGAGTAGGCTAAACTAGCTAGCTGCATTCACTAGCTAAGTGAAAGTAAAAAATAGGTAGTTAGCTCTCCCTCTCTCTCTTGCTTCTCCTTAGTTTTGGAAGAAAGTAATTTGTTCAAAATTGTTCAACTATTGTCTTTCTCTCTCTTTGAGTCAACTACTCACCACATTGTATGCACTGCAATGCTAGCTTGCTGTAGCTTATGCTTTCAATACTACATTAATTATCTGATCCTTTGATTGTGTGGACATAATGTTAGTTCATGCTGCAAGAGCTCTGATAGGTTGGAGAACGTCCTCCGAAGCTGTCATAATTACTGTGTTAGTCGATGGAAGCGGGTGAGAACCATGAGCCTCCTCAGTTTTGTATTGAAGTCAATGTACCCAGAGGAGGACAGAAGCTAGCTGTCCTCCGACTACAACATGCTACTACCCTACAGAGTGCTGCTGATGCTACTGTAGACCTTCATAGCAAAACAGTCTGTTTTATTCAATTATTTGGTGACGTGAATATATTTAGTATAGTTTTATCCAAAAGGGTAACTTTTTAAATGTTTCACTATTTAAAAACAAAATGAAATTCACTGAGGAGGAGGGTCGTCCCCTTTCTTCTCTGAGGAGCCTCCACCGCCCCAGAGAAACCCTTATCGAATGTCCTCATTGAACCCGAGGTCTCAACCTTTAAGTGTCCAAATTGCATATATCAAATTCCTGGAATAACGGCGGTCGCTAGTGAAAACAAGTGGCCAAACCGTTGACCATTATGATAAAATGACTGCTTAAAAATACATTAAAGGCCCACTCTGTAGATTGAAAGACATTGGTTTCCCAACAAGCCATTTATAAGTGATATTCTTCAAGAATCTATTGATAAATCAGTCATTTAAACAGTCAAAATCGGCTGTAAATATCACAGTGGGCCTTTCAGTGAGTGTTAATTAGTCATCAGCGATCATGTGTCAATCTCTTGTTTATTTGGCTGTTAAATCAAGTGATTGTTTCTCTGTGGTGTATTTCTTATTACCAGCTGTCACATAGCAGACAGGCTCTGTGTGAGGTGCAGAAATGTGAGAATAAAATACGCTCCATTTGGTGTAAGAGAGCACGAGGTTAGGAAAGGTGCTAAGCGAGATAGAGGGTAAGAGTGGAAGAGGAATGCAAAAATACAGGGGGGAAAAATATGAAAATGAGAGGGGAAGAGAGAAAAAACAGTATGACAGAATGAAGTTTATCCCCTAGTCCTGTCATATGTTTTTTTATAGGAGAGAAAGACAGAATGAGAAGGGGAAAAGTAGAAAGAGATAGATATGATGCTCATATCTTCTGAACCTGAAGCCTGTCTATCGAAGCAGTGATGCTGGCCTAATAAAGAATAGAGAAAGATAGAGAAAATAGAGACAGAGAGAGACGGAGAGAGATAGATGGAGCGATGCTCTCAGGCTCTGGTGCTATTTAGAGGGAGGTGAATGAGTTGAGAGGGAGAGAGAGAGCGAGAGGAAGGATATTCTCCCCAGATGACAGAGCAGTACTGTTATTTCCCAGGCATGCCACCCGCCCCCCCCCCCCCTCCACCCCCCACCCCACCCCCACCACCACCCCCCCTTCTTCCGCCTTACCTCCTGTCAGCCATCTGTACAGTAATTAACCTCCATAGAGGTTTCAGCACTCAAAGAATAGCCCGCAATTACACAGAACAATGTCGTGTGTAATTGCGGGATATTCTTTGGGTTCTGAAATCAGTAGTTTTTGATGAAAACTTAATTTGATGTGATGTCGGAGCTCCAGTCCGCCCACACTAGTCGCTGCTCAACTCCATCGTATCGTAATTGGCTAATGGAATCCATGGGTTTGATGTGTTTGATCCCTTTCCATTTATTGAATTTCAGCCAGTAGTAGTAATACTCTAGTAATAGGTAATATGGGGAAATGGCTCCCTATATTGGGCCTTCTGCTGGTGAGGTGAGATGGTGTGTGTGTGTGTTTAGAAACACACACAACACCACAAACACATTTTGTTCTTCTCTCCTCGTGGGGAGCTAAAATACATTTCCATTCCAAACCTATTTTCCCTAAACCTTACCCTAACCCTAACCCTAACCCTAACCCTAAACCTGACCACTAACCCCTTACCCTAACCCAAATTGTTACCCTAACCCAAATTGTTACCCTAACCCAAATTGTAACCCTAATCCTAAACCTAACCCCTAAACTTAAAATAGCCTTTCCCACACCCCCATGAGGGATACTTTTTCTTGTTTTACTATCCTTGTAGGGACTTTTGGGAATTTTACCCCACAAGGATAGAAGAACCAACCAAACCACACACACACTCCAAACAAATTCTTAGAAACCCAAGAGTATCCCAGCATTATCCCACATAAATCATCAATTAGTTAGAACTCATATTTCAACTATTATGCATTATATGTACATAGATGCATATATTATGACTCCTTCACAGACATAGTCCTATAGCTTTTTTCTTCTATTGAAATGTGCTGCCAAGTCGTCGTGATGATATTCACATCTGGAGTGGGCCTGCGTCCCAAATGGCAAGAGCCTATGGGTTTCCCTATGGGCCCTCGTCAGAAGTAGTGCACTATATACGGAATAGGGTGGCAGAATGAGAGTAGAGAGAGGCTGATTGGGCGTGTGGAGGATCGATGGTGCTGGTGATGGAGCGCTCCTCCTGGATCAAATGACTCTGGCTGCTCCCTGGCTGTCTGCCGATCTCCATTACTCCCAGAAACGCTCCCTCTTGGTGTGTGTATGGTGGGGGAGGGGTGGTTGGGGTGGTGGCAGTGGATGATGGTGGTGGTGATGGTGGGGAGGGGGGTGGATGTCTGGCTAATCGTTACAAAGAGGGAGCAAACAGCCCTGCATGAACCCTGTTACCTTATCAATCAGGGAAGGAGGGAGGGAGGGAGAGAAGGAAGTAGGAAATTATGGACTGAGTGAAAGAGGGAAAGAGAAAATGACAGAGGGAGGAAGGGAGGTAGAGAAGGAATGAGGGAGGGAGGGAGCTAGGGAGAGAAGGAGGGAGCTAGGAAGGGATAGGAGGAAGGGATGAAGGAGATGAGGGATGGAGAGAAGGAGGGAGCTAGGGAGGGATAGGAGGAAAGGATAAAGTGAGGGATGAGAGGGGTAAAGAGGGAGGGTGAGAGAATTCCCACAGCACTCCTCCTCACAACCCCCCCCCCCCCACCTTGACTTTTCCCCGAATGACTTTTCTGATATCTATTTTATTGAGGAAATGTGTACTTAATAGGACTGAATAAGAGCGTCTGCTAAATGACTCAAATGTAAAATGGGAGAAATGGAACCCTTCAGAGAAATCATTAATGTGAGATGTCTAGATATAATTAAGATGGTTCACTTTTAATGAATCTCATTCAATCAGCTCGGCAGAATGATCATGATATGCTCCAGTTTGTGTCTCTGTATTTAAACTGGTAGAATTTAAGCATCATTGCGCGCATGTTGATTTTGTGTGTGGACCTCAGTTCATCTTTCAATCACCCATGTGGGTACAGTAAATGGTCATAAAAACCAATGTGGGGATGGGAGAGGCGGGACTTGCAACGTGTCAAGCGTCACAAATAGAATCAAGTTCTATTTTAGTGCCTGGCTACGCAGACGCTCGTTGACGCTCGCAGTGTGCTCAGCATGTTAGCCCATTTTGTTACTGGCAACATTGACATATAGGCCTACTATGACTGGATCAGCACAATCACAATGGTCCTTTTTATTCTCTACATATCCTCAGCAGCAGTTTTTCCAACATGGACTATCATGACTATGGATGTGTCCCAAATAGCATTACTATATAGTGCACTACATTTGACCAGAGCCCTATGTAGGGAATAGGGTTCCATTTGGGATGCCGACGTTGTTGCATGTAGGTCATATGCTTTATTTACCCCATGCCACCACTAAGCTCCCGCTGGCAGCTCTATTGGGCATCTACCCAGGCTGGTCACCACAGCACCTGCCCACCCGTACCCATCTGGTGAATGCCTGCCTGTGTCTCCAACCCAAGCAGCTGATCCCCCGATAATAAACCCACTCTGACCATCTGAATGACAGTAGGAAAAGACAGACAGCCTGCCAGCCAGACAGCACAGACAACACAGACAGACTGTCGGGTGAATCAGTGCCCCTCTCCTCCCCACTTCCTCTCCCTCCCCTCTCCCTTCTGACATGATGCCAGGACAAAGACAGACATGCCCAGCCTAGAGACAGTCCACCAGGGAGGGATGGAGGCAGCAAGGGAGAGCGAGGACGAGGGAGGGAGAGCGGGAGGGATAGAGGGAGAGCGAGGGATAAAGGAAGGGAGAGAGCGAACCATGCCCTGTGAGCCTCTGTACCCCCCCCCCTCCCCATCCCTCCACTCCTCCACCCCTCTGCATGTTCCTGTTCCCTTAAATGAGGCTGAGGTGTTGGTTCCCTCAGTGAAGATCCAGCAGCTATCATCATCACCTCTCTGATTCTGCCAGCCAGACGCATTATATTGAAGGCTAGCGGAACAGAAGGGAAAGGAGAGAAATAGGGGATGTCAGGACAGTAATGTCAGGACAGTAATGTCAGGACAGTAATGTCAGGAGAGTAATGTCAGGACAGTAATGTCAGGAGAGTGATGTCATGACAGTAATGTCAGGACAGTAATGTCAGGACAGTAATGTCAGGAGAGTAATGTCAGGACAGTAATGTCAGGACAGTAATCATTAACTTTGGGACGAGTGATTTGTGTTATTAAGTAGTTTAGTTAGAAGACGAGGTGTCTAATCTACAGAGGAATTTTGCCTCTCAAATTGAAACAGAAATTAGCAAATGAATAGATGGCGTCCATGTTAGTTACTATGTCATGCAGATTAAGGCTGAGTTCCAGGCTGACTGCATTGCAGGCGCATGCCCAATCTCCCAACACCTGGATAGATGTTTAACATATCAGCTAACCGCATCATATGATATAGCAATCTGACAGTGAAGTCGGCCTGGAACTCGTCCTGAGAATTCTCTTTGCATCTCAGCACCAGAGAAACTGTCTATGATAAATATCCAACTAGCCAGTAATGATATAGAATTATACTCTGTACCGGCAACCCCCTGTGTATTGTTATTTATTATTTTTTACTGCTGCTCTTTAATTACTTGTTACTTTTATCTCTTATTCTTATCCGTATTTTTTTTAACTGCACTGTTGATTAGGGGCTCGTAAGTAAGCATTTCACTGTAAGGTCTACACCTGTTGTATTCGGCGCATGTGACTAATGAAATTGGATTTGATTTGATACTGTTCCACATCATTATTATCAATCAATGCTGTGTACATACAATTTACACAAGGTATAGGACTATAAAACATCCCCTGCAAAGTATCGTTGCTATGCCTTCAGCACCTTAGCCATTATAGGGAAAAGCAAAACTATCATCTAAAACGTCAGTGTGATGAGACAGTAGTTGTTCTAAAACATTTGGCTTCTTCTCTGATCACCTCCTAAAGAGACCCTTACTGGGCATCCGTTGCCCCTCTAAAGTGGACCAGAGAGAGTGAGGGAGTGGACCAGAAAGAGGTAGGGAGGGAGTGGACCAGAGAGAGTGAGGGAGTGGACCAGAGAGAGTGAGGGAGTGGACCAGAAAGAGGTAGGGAGGGAGTGGACCAGAGAGAGTGAGGGAGTGGATCAGAGAGATAGGGAGGGAGTGGACCAGAGAGATGAGGGAGTGGACCAGAGGGTGGGAGGGAGTGGTCAGAGAGAGAGGGAGGGAGTGGACCAGAGAGAGAGGGAGTGGAGGGGAGGGAATGGACCAGAGGGTGGTAGGGAATGGATCAGAGAGAGGGAGGGAGTGGATCAGAGAGAGAGGGAGGGAGTGGATCAGAGAGATAGGGAGGGAGTGGACCGAGAGAGTGGGAGTGGATCAGAGAGAGAGGGAGGGAGTGGATCAGAGAGAGAGGGAGGGAGTGGATCAGAAAGAGAGGGAGGGAGTGGACCAAGAGGGTGGGAGGAGTGGATCAGAGAGAGAGGGAGGGAGTGGATCAGAGGAGAGGGAGGGAGTGGATCAGAAAGAGAGGGAGGGAGTGGACCAGAGAGAGAGGGGGGAATGGACAGAGAGAGAGGAGGGGATGGACCAGAGGGTGGGAGGGAATGGATCAGAGAGAGAGAGGGAGGGAATGGATCGCAGAGAGAGGGAGGGAGTGGACAGAGAGAGGAAGGGAGTGGACCAGAGGGAGGGAGGGAGTGGATCAGAGAGAGAGAGAGGGAGGGAGTGGACCAGAGAGAGGGAGGGAGTGGACCAGAGGGTGGGAGGGAATGGATCAGAGGGTGGGAGGGAGTGACCAGAGAGAGGGAGGGAGTGGACCAGAGGGAGGGAGGGAAGGAGTAGCCAAGAGAGGAGGGAGGACCAGAGAGAGGGAGGGAGTGGACCAGAGAGAGGAGGGAGTGGACCAGGGAGAAGGGAGGGAGTGGACCAGAGAGAGGGAGGGAGGGAGGGAAGGAGTGACCAGAGGGAGGAGGGAGTGGACCAGAGAGAGGGGAGGGAGTGGACCAGAGAGAGGGAGGGAGTGGACCAGAGGAGAGGGAGGGAGTGGACCAGAGAGAGGGAGGGAGTGGACCAGAGAGAGGGAGGGAGTGGACCAGAGAGAGGGGAGGGAGTGGACCAGAGAGAGGGAGGGAGTGGACAGGAGAGGGAGGGAGGAGGGAAGGAGTGGACCAGAGGAGGGAGGGAGTGGACCAGAGAGAGGGAGGGAGTGGACCAGAGAGGGGAGGGAGTGGACCAGAGAGAGGGAGGGAGGGAGGGAAGGAGTGGACCAGAGGGAGGGGAGGGAGTGGACCAGAGAGAGGGAGGGAGGGAGGGAAGGAGTGAACCAGAGAGAGGGGGGAGTGGACCAGAGAGAGGGAGGGAGGGAGGGAGGGAGTGGGACAGAGAGAGGGGGGAGTAACCAGAGAGAGGGAGGGAGTGGACCAGAGAGAGGGAGGGAGTGGTACCAGAGAGAGGGAGGGAGTGTACCAGAGAGAGGGAGGGAGGGAGGGAAGGAGTGGACCAGAGGGAGGGAAGGGAGTGGACCAGAGAGAGGGAGGGAGTGGACCAGAGAGAGGAGGGAGGGAGGAGGGAGGGAGGGAGGGAGGGAGGGAGGGAGGGAGGGGGGAGGGAGGGAGGGACCAGTGACAGAGAGGGGGTGGACCATGAGGGAGGAGGAGGGAGGGAGGGAGGGAGGGAGGGAGGGAGGAGGGAGGGAGGGAGGGAGGGAGGAGGGAGGGCATGGACCAGAGAGAGGGAGTGGACCCAGAGAGAGGGCAGGAGTGGACCAGAGAAGGGTGATGGAGGGAGGGAAGGAGTGGACCAGAGGGAGGAGGGATGGCCAGAGAAGGGAGGAGTGGACCAGAGAGAGGGAGGGAGTGGACCAGGAGAGAGGGAGGGAGGGAGGGAGGAGACGGAAGTGGACCAGAGGAGGGAGGGAGTGACCAGCGGAGAAAGAAGGGGGGGGAGTAGACCAGAGAGAGGGAGGGAGTGGACCAGAGAGGGGAGGGAGTGGACCAGAGAGAGGAGGGAGGGACCAGAGAGAGGGAGGGAGGGAGGGAAGGAGTGACCAGAGGGAGGGAGGGAGTGGACCAGAGAGAGGGAGGGAGTGACCAGAGAGAGGGAGGAGGGAGGGAGGGAGGGAGGGAGGGAGGGAGGGAGGGCATGGACCAGAGAGAGGGAGTGGACCAGAGAGAGGGAGGGAGGGAAGGAGTAGACCAGAGGGAGGGAGGGAGGAGGGAGTGGACCAGAGGCAGAGAGGGAGGGAGGGTGTGACCAGAGAGAGGGAGGGTGGAACAGGGGGAGGGAGGATGGAACTGAGGAAGAAGGGAGTGGAACAGAGGGAGGGAAAGCAGCATTTATAAGAGAAGAGCTAAGGGCCTCCTGCCTCCGCCTCCTCCTGCATTATGCAAGTGGATACACTATTTTTCGTCAACTAGAAAGCAGGCCAAACAGTGTGTGTGTATGTGTGTGTGTTCTGTGTGTGTGTGTGTGTGATGTGTGTGTGTGATGTGTGTGTGTGTGTGTGTTGTGGTGTGTGTGGTTGTGTGTGTGTGTGTGTGTGTGTGTGTGTGTGTTTCAGTCTCAGCTTCCTGAATAATAAACACTGCTAGGGTCCACCTTTCCTCCGACAAAAATATGGCTACAGTACCACAGTACCACGTCGAAGAAGATGCAATTTGCTGGATTGACCATGTGTGCTCGTAACACAGGAGTGTGTTCGACAAGAAAAATAGTTATCTCGCAAGTTTTTTTGGGACAGTTCCATTTTTTGACCGGAGTCAAAGATGTTATGAAAGTGGACCTCTCACACAGTTTCCATTCCTTTTCCTGTGTGATGTGGATTTGTGGATGTGAGCTGGTGAGTGTGCTCATGTTCTCTGAAGTATGGGCTCTTAGGTTGGAGTAGAACTATAGGGTTTGTGAAAGCACCCTTGGTAAATTAACAGTGGCAAAATAGTCCCCATTGTCGCTTGTCCCCACAACCCTCTCCAAACCACCAATACTCATACCTTTATGTAAATCCTTATTTTGAGTAAGATCAAGTGTCAACAACAACCACAGAGTTGCCGTTGATACTAACCAATCAATCCTAAAGTCAGATAATCATTTGAGCTGTATTCAAATGAAGTAGTTGTAGAATACACAACATTCTTGTTGTCCTGTATGCCATCACCATCCCTTGGAGCTCAACCTTGGCACGAGGAAGCTTCTCCTAGATATAGTTCTAGGTTCAGCTTCCTATCCCCAATCCCAATCTTAATCATTTGTGGGGAAATGCAAAACTGACCCAAGATCAGCATCTTAGGGCAACTTCACCCTACTCCAATGCCCCTCCCCTGATCATGATTCAGGTGGAATGACTCAGGGCTGTGATTAGTGGATGTCCTTGGGGAGTCCAGTACTAAGGGCTGTGATTGGTGGATGTCTTTGGGGAGGCCAGGCTTTGACAGGTTGGATAATTGACTATGGGGCTCTTATGGATTTCCTGCCTGGCATTGACGTTGCAGAGCCCTGATCATGCTTCCTGCCTCAGTCTGTAAATCTCTCAGCCTCGTCTGGCTGGTTGGGTGGCTCCTATCTTTGAACCCTGAAACCCCTCAGTGATGTACAAGTACAAGTGCTATACACATGTGCGCATACATAGGCACACACACACATATGTACACATGCAAATACACACACACACACACACACACACACACACACACACACACACACACACACACACACACACACACACACACACACACACACAGATTCCGATACATGCAGATACATGCTCTCTGACTCACTCTGCTCTCTCTCATCTCACTGGCTGGGTGGGTTTGTGTGGATAGGACTTGTTTGTATACTGTATGTGTGTGTGGGCCGGGTTGTTTTTGTACATGCCTGCATTTGTGTGTTGATGCGCGTGTGCGCCTGGTCTAAGAGCTCTCTGACATACTGTAAATACAGGCCCACTGCACAGTGCCTTCGGAAAGTATTCAGACCTCTTGACTTTTTCCACATTTTGTTACGTTACAGCCTTATTCTAAAATGGATTAAATATGTATTTTCCCTCATCAATCTACACACAATGCCCCATAATGACAAAGCAAAAACCTTTACTCAGTACTTTGTTGAAGCAACTTTGGCAGCAATTACAGCCTCGAGTCTTCTTGGGTATTACGCTACAAGCTTGGCACACCTGTATTTGGGGAGTTTCTCCCATTCTTCTCTGCAGATCCTCTCAAGCTCTGTCAGATTGGATGGGGAGCGTCACTGCACAGGTTTTTTCAGGTCTCTCCAGAGATGTTCGATCGGGTTCAAGTCCGGGCTCTGGCTGGGCCACTCAAGGATATTCAGAGACTTGTCCCGAAGCCACTCCTGCAATGTCTTGGCTGTGTGCTTAGGGTTGTTCTCCTGTTGGAAGGTGAACCTTCTCCCCAGTCTGAGGTCCTGAGCACTCTGGAGCAGGTTTTCATCAAGGATCTCTCTCTACTTTGCTCCATTCATCTTTGCCTTGATCCTGACTAGTCTCCCAGTCCCTGCTACTGAAAAACATCCCCACAGCATGATGCTACCACCACGATGCTTCACCGTAGGGATGGTGCCAGGTTTCCTCTAGACGTGACGCTTGGCATTCTGGCCAAAGAGTTCAATCTTGGTTTCATCAGACCAGATAATCTTTTTTCTCATGGTCTGAGAGTCTTAATCTTATGGCTGAAGTCCCGGTAACGGGACCGATATGACAACAGCCAGTCGAAGTGCAGGGCGCCAAATTCAAAAAACAGAAATCTCATAATTTAAATTCCTCAGACATTCATGTGTTTTATATCATTTTAAAGGTAATCTTGTTGTTAATCCCACCAAAGTGTCCGATTTCAAATAGGCTTTTCAGCGAAAGCACTACAAACGATTATGTTAGGTCACCACAAAACCACAATAATCACAGCCATTTTTTCCAGCTAAAGATAGCTTCACAAAAAACAGAATAGAGATAAAAATTAATCACTAACCTTCGATTATTTTCATCAGATGACACTCATAGGACTTCATGTTACACAATACATGCATGTTTTGTTTGATTAAATTCATATTTATATCAAAAAATCTGAGTTTACTTTGAGGCGACTAGATTCACTAGTTGCAAAAACATCAAGTGACTTTGCATAGCCACATCGTTTCAACGAAATACTCATCATAAATATAGATGATAATACAAGTTATACACATGGAATTATAGATATACCTCTCCTTAATGCAACCGCTGTGTCAGATTTCGAAAAAACCTTACGGAAAAAGAAACGCACGCTATAATCTGAGACGGCGCTCAAAAGTAAAATACCACAGCTGCAGAGATGGCGTCAACATAAACACGAAAATACATGATAAATATTCCCTTACCTTTGATGATCTACATCAGAAAGCACACCAGGAATCCCAGGTCCACAATAAATGTTTGTTTTGTTCGAAAAAATCTATTATTTATGTCCAAATACCTTCTTTTGTTAGCGCGTCTGGTTTACATATCCAAACGCTAATTCTGGTCAGCGTTATATCGGACAAAAACTTCAAAAAGTGATATTACCGGTCGAAGAAACATTTCAAACACAATCAATTTTAAGTACACAATCAATCATTAGGATGTTCATTAGGATTAGCATGATCAGAAAATGGCTGCTTGATGGACACCTGACTGATTCTGCTATCATTCTCTCCGACAACATCATAGAAGTCTCATTGTAATTTCTATTGATGGTTGACATCTAGTGGAACCCCTAGGCAGTGCAACATCATTAATAGCTCAAGGGGATTTCTTTAGGGACTCTGGTGAATACATACAAGCTCAGATTTCTGACTTCCTGTTTTGATTTCAACTCAGGATTTTGCCTGCCAATATGAGTTCTGTTAATCTCACAGACATAATTCAAACAGTTTTAGAAACTTTAGAGTGTTTTCTATCCAATACTAATAAAAATATGCAAATATTAGCAGCTATGACTTGAGGAGCAGGCCGTTTGATATGGGCACCTTTCATCCAAGCTACTCAATACTGCCCCTTCAGCCATAAGAAGTTTTAAGGTGCCTTTTGGCAAACTCCAAGTGGGCTGTCATGTGCCTTTTACTGAAGAGTGGCACCCGTCTGGCCACTCTACCATAAAGGCCTGATTGGTGGAGTACTGCAGAGATGGTGGCCTTCTGGAAGGTTCTCCCATCTCCACAGAGGAACTCTGGAGCGCTGTCAAAGTAACCATCACCTCCCTGACCAAGGCCATTTCCCCCGATTGCTCAGTTTGGCCGGGCGGCCAGCTCTAGGAAGAGTCTTGGTGGTTCCAAACTTCTTCCATTTAGGAATGAGGCCAATGTGTTCTTGGGGACCTTCAATGCTGCAGACATTTTTTGGTACCCTTCCCCAGATCTGCGCCTCGACACAATCCTATCTCAGAGCTCTATGGACAATTCCTTCGACCTCATGGCTTGTTTTTTGCTCTGACATGCACTGTGTCATGACGTGCCCAGGGGGTATCATAGGCAGCCCCCCACCTCCCTCTCTCTCTTTCTTGCTCTCCACAGTTTTATGACTTAACGACAGGTTGTAAATTCCTGGAAGGAGCCCTCTCCCCCTTTTGGACATGCAGTTTTGAGAGAGAGAACAAAGACCTAGACTTGGCCAAACTCCTGATCCTCAAAATGGGAGAATTAAACAATACATCCTCTTTTGAGAATGGTCCGTGGACAGTAATGAGGAGTGTGTTTCATTTTGTGATTCTATATTTACCTTTATTTAACTAGGCAAGTCAGTTAAGAACAAATTCTTATTCTCAATTTCAGCTTAGAAACAGTGGGTTAACTGCCTTGTTTAGGAGCAGAGCGACAGATTTTTAGCTTGTCAGCTCAGGGATTCGATCTTGCAACCTTTCGGTTACTAATCCAACGCTCTAACCACTAGGGTACCCTGCCACCCCGTGAAGGACAGGAAACACACATAACGGTATCTCTTATTAAAGTGTACATTTCCCAGCTGTCAGGTTTATATCTAAATATTGTGAAACGTATGTGATTAAACATGAACATATTTGTGAAAAGATGTAATGTGATATTAACCTTCTAAATAAGAGAATGGATTTTCATATAAATATTAACTAGTCAGTGGTCACACCCCGTGAGCCCAGACGTCACATTAGGCGTCATAGAACCGCCCCTTCTTTGAAAGAGGATAAAACCCACTCCTGAAGAAATTCACACCAGACTAGAAAACATGTAGCTGAAGCTACGTGTGAAATGGTTTAAAACTACAAGATCGTAGACCATACAGCTGTAGTTTGGCTACACGGCTGGACATGGTTAAACTCTGAGACTGTCAATCACTACAGAATAAGAGCAAATCTTAGACGTATAATTACTAGTCTGCAGCTAGAAATTAAATAAATCTAGAACGAGGACACCGACAACCGCCGAAGCATCTATCCTATGGGAACATTTCAGAAGGGTACTCTGAAGTATCCATTCTAACCACCTACAACTACGACAGACTGTGACTTCTGGGGAAGAGAGAGAGAGGGAGAGAGAGAGAGCGAAAAAGATAGGGAGAGAGAGAGGGATGGCGAGGAGGCTCATGTGACACCCCGTGCACGTCTCCTCTCATCTGAGGACGAGCGCTGCCGCTGATCAGGTGACCTGGCTTAGGAGCACTGGGGGACATTTCATGCTGTCTGCTCTCGTTAGCTCTCCACATCTACAGCTACAGACACCAGGCCAGATAGCTCAAGAGAGAGCGAAGGGGGAGTGAGAGAGACAGTTAAAGAGATACGGAAAAAGGAGGAGAGGGAGAGACACCATGGCAGTGCTGTAGAGAAAGGGGAGAGGGGAATGGAAGAGAGGGGATAGGGAGACACTAGGCCAATTGAGATGGTTTGGGATGAGTTGCACTGCAGAGTGAAGGAAAAGCAGCCAACAAGTGCTCAGCATATGTTGGAACTCTTTCAAGACTGTTGAAAAAGCATTCCAGGTGAAGCTGGTTGAGAGAATGCAAAGCTGTCATCAAGGCAAGGGTGGCTACTTTGAAGAATCTCAAATATACAATATATTTGGATGTGTTTAACACCTTTTTGGTTACTACATAATTCCACATGTGTTATTTCATAGTTTTTATGTCTTCACTATTATTCTACAATGTAGAAAATAGTGAAAAATTAAGAGAAACCTTGAATGGGTAGGTTTGTCCAACATTTTGACTGGTACTGTAACTACATATGCAGTACCCACAGACAGACTACTGACATATTTGAGCGTACAGTAGACTAGTTCTTGGAGAACATAACCTACGTAGAGGGTTCCCAGCATCAACATAGGGCTACAGACTACAGAGATACAGTAGAGAGCAGCTCTGTTCCTGACCATAACACAACCAATTAAACACAGCACAGCAATTAAACCGGCATAACACAGGGCTCATAGCAACCAGGCCTCAAAGGACTCAATTATTACACTCAGCTAGCAGTGGCAGAGGGAGATGAGAGAGGGAGGGATGGAGAGAGAGAGAGAGAGAGATATTATAAGAATGAGATTAATGTGGTTTAGTTGTCCCTCTGCTGGGAGGAGAAGAGAGGTGGAGAGGTTGTCTCTCTCTTCACTGGATGCCATGGGTATCATGGGTAATGCATCATAGGTAATGCAGGATCATGATATATCCATGTAGATGGTAAAGATACATTTTTTCAGAGAACTGGAATCTAGGCTACACTGTGGCTCAGCTGCACAGTTCCTTATGCCTTACGGCACGTGTCAAACTCATTCCATGGAGGGCTGAGTATCTGCAGATTTTCGCTCCACAGTTGCACTTGATTGATGAATTAAGGTCACTAATTAGTAAGGTACTTCCAACACCTGGTTGTCTAGGGCTTCATTGAAAGGAAAAATCAAAAACCTGCAGACACTAGGCCCTCCATGGAATGAGTTTGACACCCCAGCCTTAGGGTCTTTCATTAGCAACGGTCATTCAAATTGTTAAAAGGTTTTAAAACAATTCTAAGAAATGCAGCAGTTGGACAATGGATAATCTATGAATTATAGCACACAAAACATTTTACTGGCACGGACAGGGATTGTGGTGGGAGTTATTAAATGTATAGTAAAATGTCACAGTTTTTTTCTTACAATGCACTCTTATACACTACATGACTAAAAATATGTGGACACCTGTTCATCGAACATCTCATTCCAAAATCGTGGGCATTAAAAATTTCTTAGGGATATTTTAAATTTTTGCCTAAAATGACATACCCAAATCTAACTGCCTGTAGCTCAGGCCCTGAAGCAAGGATCTTTATTGATTTTTATTTTACCTTTATTTAACTAGGCAAGTTAGTTAAGAACACATTCTTATTTTCAATGATGGCCTAGGAACAGTGGGTTAACTGCCTTGTTCAGGGGCAGAAAGACAGATTTTTGCATATTGCATATTCTTGGTACCATTTGAAAGGAAACACTTTGACGTTTGTGGAAATGTGAATTGAATGTAGGAGAATATAACACAAGAAAATACAAAGAAAAAAAAAACTTTTTTTTTCTACCACCATCTTTGAAATGCAACAGAAAGGTCCCAATTCTAGCCATCACTCTGGTTGTAATTCCAATGATGTTCACAAGATGGAAGCAGTGTAACGTTTCAGATGGATAACTTGAAGTATGAGCGAACTACATGACATTTAGTGTGAAGACACTAAATTTGATTTAGCTTTTACAGTATTAGTAGCCATATTATAAGTTCAACATTTGCTTCATAACTGAATATTCTTATAATTTTTGTCCAAAGGAAAAGGCATGCTGTTGCGCAAGGTTAATAGCTACATTTTTCGATGAGCCCAGCTCATTAGCTATCTAGCTAGCTTTGTTTGACCCCGATTGGTGATTATTTGACAAAGTTAGAGTCGTTCAAGGGAAGACCGCCCGCGTCATCGGCGTGCCATGAAGGCGTTGCTCTCTGACCAAATATGGTGTCCTATAGGATATACTACACCCCTAATGATATAGTGAAGTCTGGTTACATTCTAGTATCTCTGAGGAATACATATGAATGTGATTTGACTGGTTGAAACAACGTTTAAGGTTAGATTTTCACAGATTGCTTTCTTTGCAAATTGAACGATTGGAAATACAAAATCGATCGTGAGTGCTATATGGAACATATTAGGATATGAAAAAATACTTTATCTAACAAAATGACACTTCATGTTATCTCTGGGACCCCTTGGATGATAAATCAGAGCAAGATTTCAGAATGTAAGTAAACATTTCACTTTCAGAGGTGAATTTATTGAACCTATTGCTGTGAAAAAAAGTGTTTTGTTGTTAGGAGCTCTCCTCAAACAATAGCATGGCATTTTTTCGCAGTAACAGCTACTGTAAATTGGCCAGTGCAGTTATATTAACAAGAATTTAAGCTTTCAGCCGATATAAGACACTTATATGTACCGACATTTGTTGTTTCTCTAAAATCTGCGATCGTGACACAAGGCGCTGTATGATTTACAACTGTCCCGTTGACGGGGCGCCTATCCCTACATGCACTCTTATACACTACATGACTAAAAGTATGTGGACACCTGCTCATCGAACATCTCATTCCAAAATCGTGGGCATTAATATGGAGTTGGTCCCCCCCTTTGCTGCTAGAACAGCCTCCACTCTTCTGGGAAGGCTTTCCACCAGATGTTGGAACAATCTCGACAAACCATTTCTATATGGACCTCGCTTTGTCATGCTGAAACAGGAATAGCCTTACTCACCTGTTCTGTCTAGGTCTACCTGTACTTACCTCCTCTGTCTAGTCTACCTGTACTCACCTGCTCTGTCTAGGTCTACCTGTACTCATCTGCTCTGTCTAGGTCTACCTGTACTCACCTGCTCTCTAGGCCTACCTGTTACTCACCTGTCTGTCTAGGTCTACCTGTACTCACCTGCTCTGTCTAGGTCTACCTGTACTCACCTGTCGTCTAGGTCTACCTGTACTTACCTCCTCTGTCAGGTACTGTACTCACCTGCTCTGTCTAGGTCTACCTGTACTCATCTGCTCTGTCTAGGTCTACCTGTACTCACCTGCTCTGTCTAGGCCTACCTGTACTCACCTGCTCTGTCTAGGTCTACCTGTACTCACCTGCTCTGTCTAGGTCTACCTGTACTCATCTGCTCTGTCTAGGTCTACCTGTACTCATCTGCTCTGTCTAGGTCTACCTGTACCATCTGCTCTGTCTAGGCCTACCTGTACTCACCTGCTCTGTCTAGGTATACCTGTACTCACCTGCTCTGTCTAGGCCTACCTGTACTCACCTGCTCTGTCTAGGTCTACCTGTACTCACCTGCTCTGTCTAGGTCTACCTGTACTCACCTGCTCTGTCTAGGTCTACCTGTACTCACCTGCTCTGTCTAGGTCTACCTGTACTCACCTGCTCTGTCTAGGTCTACCTGTACTCACCTGCTCTGTCTAGGCCTACCTGTACTCACCTGCTCTGTCTAGGTCTACCTGTACTCACCTGCTCGTCTAGTCTACCTGTACTCACCTGCTCTGTCCAGGTCTACCTGTACTCACCTGCTCTGTCTAGGTCTACCTGTACCACTGCTCTGTCTAGGTCTACCTGTACTCACCTGCTCTGTCTAGGCCTACCTGTACTCACCTGCTCTGTCTATGTCTACCGTACTCACCTGCTCTGTCTAGTCTACTGTACTCACCTGCTCTGTCCAGGTCTACCTGTACTCACCTTGCTCTTGTCTAGGTCTACCTGTACTCACTGCTCTGTCTAGGTCTACCTGTACTCACCTGCTCTGTCTAGGTCTACCTGTACTCACCTGCTCGTCTATGTCTACCTGACTCACCTGCTCTGTCTAGGTCTACCTCATTATTTACTGTTGTTTGTCACGTTCTGTTGCATAATTCAACAAGTGTGTCAATAGCAGGATACCCTCAGATTATAATCAACAGGCTTGACTCTAGATTACACCTATCTAAACATACTTTACATTGTTTGCGATGTAAAACATAATATCACTATAATCTGAGTGTTCATTTTCAAAAGTTGCTTCATTTCAGAGCACTAATTTGTAAACATTTCAACGGTATTAAATTATAACTTTTTTAAAGTCCACAAAATGAACACCCATCAAATAAAGTTATCTTTCTTCTCTTCTTGTGATGTAAGTGGCTAGATGATCTAAATGTCTAGATGATGCGTTAAATCCAGATGGAGTGTTCTTATAGATGCCACAGAAAGACAACGTATTCCATTCAGCCCATTTCAGACATACCAGAGTGTGTTTGACAAGTCATTACAAACATTTCTGCGGTCATAACGTTAATGTCAAAAAACGACAGGCACAAGCAAGAGTATGAAAGAGATGCAGGAGTCAAATTAAAGCAATCAATCCAACGAGATTTAAGTTACAAGAGCATTTTGCACCCTTCAAACACAGGAAACAATGTCTGAAAAAAAGACACAGCCTCAGGTGGGCGGGGCATGTGCGTTGCTAGTTTAATTGTTAAACAAAACACAAACACAAGAAAAATAAAAGAAGATTGCATCCTGTTCTGTGCGATAAATTAAACCGGTCATTATCATTTGTGTTCATTTGTGTTGAATACCGTTTTCATTTGATGTTGATTAGCTCCTGGAGCGTGGCAATATCTCTCCAAGCAAATGAACACTGTCTAACACACACCACACACACACACACACACACACACACACAACACACACCACACACACACACCACACCACACACACACACACACACACACACACACACATCACACAACACACACACACACACACACACACACACACACACACACACACACACACTCAACTCATATTGCACCTCTTCCTCATCTCATTGGCTTTGCAAATAGCAGCTCCTGTTAATGAATGTTAACATGCGGATAATATCCGGGTAAAATATGATACAACCTAGCTGGAGTTTAATCAATATGGACCCTAGCTAAATGCTGTGCGCACACACACACACACACACAGCTAATGCTGGGGATACAGTGGCAGTGATATGGCCTACCAGTAAACGATGATTGTAATGACGGATGTGTTACAGTACATGGCAGGACGCTGCGGGATATTATGTATCTACTTGATGGTGCTGTTGATTAAGGACGGTTAACCATGCTCAAATTAAGCCTAGTCCAATACTAAATATCACTCTCGATAGAGATTCTCCATTAAAATACCTTTCATCCCAGGACTAGGCCTAGTCTGTGTCCAGGAAACAGTCCTTTGTTGGAGGTTCTTTTTAGGTTGGCACTAGTTTGTAGTAGTGGGCTTAGCTGTAGAGTATAGTATAGTAGTCTGTAGCTGTATAGCATTAGTATGGTATAGTATAGTAGTGGTTGTAGCTTAGATATATGCGATAGTTAATAGTAATTGTAGCTGTATAGCGATAGTATAGGATAGTGCTAGTAGCTGGTAGTAGCTGTAATAGTGTAATATGGTGTATATGGTATAGTACAGTAGTCATTAGTGGCTGGTAGCTGTAGTATAGTAATAGTATAGTAGTGGCTGTAGCTCGTATAGCATAGCGTATAGTATAGTAGTGGATGTAGTGTATAGTATAAGTAGATAGTATAAGTAGTGGCTTGTGCTGTATAGCATAGTATAGTATAGTAGTGGATGTGCGGTATAGATAGTATAGTATAGTAGTGCTGTAGCTTTATAGTATAGATTAGTATATGTATTAGTAGTGGATGTTAGCTGTATAGCATAGATATATATAGTAGATGGCTGTTGCTGTATCAGCATAATATGTATAGTAGTGGATGTAGCTGTGATAGCATAGTCTAGTATAGTAGTGCTGCAGCTGTATATATAGTATAGTATAGTATAAGTAGTGATGTAGCTGTATAGCCATAGTTATAGGTATAGTAGTGGATGTAGCCTGTATAGCATAGTATATAGTATGTGTGATTGGCTGTATAGTATAGTATAGTTATCGTAGTACTGTATGATATCTGTAGATATGTAGTGGATGTAGTTGTATAGTATAGTATAGTGTTGGATTAAGCTGTATTAGTATAGTATAGTATTAGTAGTGGATGTAGCTGTATATATAGTGGTGATTGTAGCTGTATGTATGTATAGTAGTGGCTGTAGCTAATGTATAGTGGGGATGTTGCTGTTATAGTATAGTATAGTAGTGGATGTAGCTGTATAGTATAAGTATAGTTGGTATAAGTAGGTGGTTGTAGCTGTATGTATAGTTATAGTATGGTATAGTAGTGGCTGTAGCCGTATAGGATAGTAGTGAGCTGTCAACTGTATAGTATGTATGGTATGGTATAGTAGGTGTAGCTGTATAGTATAGTAGAGCAGTGGCTTGTAAGGTATAGTACAGTAGGGATGTAGCTGTATAGTATGGTACAGTGGTGGCTTGTAGCTGTTAGTATAGTATAGGTATAGAGTGCTGTAACTGTATAGTATGGTATAAGTATGGATAGGTATAGTAAGTGGCTGTAACTGCTAATAGTGGTATAGTATAGGATAGTAAGTAGTGGCTGTAAACTGTATAGTATAGTGGTGGGCTGTGGCTGTCGTTAGTAGTAGTAATAGTGAATGTAGCCTGTATAGTATAGTATAGTAGTGGCTGTAACTGTATTGTATAGTGGTGGCTGTGGCTGTAGAGTATAGTAAAGTAAGTGGCTGTAGAGTATAGTCAAAGTAGTGCTGTAGCGCTGTATAGTATATGGTGGGCTGTAGCTGTATAGTATGTGTGGGCTGTAGGTTTGATAAGGTAGAGTATGGTAGTGGCTGTATTGTAATAGTGTATAAAGTTAAGTGGCTTTTAAAACGGAGTATAGTAGTAGGCTGTAGCTGTAGGAGCTAGTTGTAGGGGCTGTAGCTGTGTATAAATAGTAGTGGCTGTAGCTCTATTAGGGCTTACGTTAGATAGTAGTGGCTGATAGCGTTTCTAGTATAGTAGTGGGCTGTAGCTGCTATAGTATAGTGTGGCTGGTAGCTTGTATAGTATAGTAGTCGGTGGCTGTTAGTACTTGCTAGCTGTATAGTATAGTATAGTGGTGGGCTTTAGAGACTGAGTATAGGTGGCTGTAGCTTGGAGTTGACTGTATAGTCAGTGTGTTGTAGCAGTAATAGTTATAGTAGTGGGATGTGCTGATAGTAGCATTGGCTGTTAGCTGTATTGTATGCTAGTGGGCTTGTAGAGACTGATTATAGTAGTGGCTTGTAGAGTATGGTTATTAGTGAGCTAGGCCGGCTGTGCCTATAGAGTCTAGATAAGTAGTGGCTGTAGCTGTAGCGTCTAGTATAGCAGTGTGCTGTAGCAGTAACGAGCATGTATGTAGTGCGTGTAGCGTATAAGTATAGAGTAGTGGGCTGTCGCATGATAGTAGGCTGTACTGATGTATAGTAGGGGCTGTAGCTGCTATATGTAATGTAGTGTTGTAGCTTAGTTAGTTGTTTAGTTAGTTAGTAAAGTGGGATGTGGCTGTATTAGTAGTTGGCTGTAGCTGTATTGTATGCTAGTGGGTATAGCGACTGAGTATAGTTTGTGGGCTGTGACGTGTGGAGTATGATATGTAGTGGGCTGAGCTGTAAGTATATACGTGGTTTGTACTGTATAGTATAGTTAGTGCGTCTATAGTATACTGTATAGGGTGGTTTAGAGCCTAGTATGTGGGCGCTTGTAGCTGGAGTATAGTCATTGTAGTGTGGAATAGTACAGTATTGGTATCAGTATAGTATGTGGGGATGTGCTGTATAGTAGTTGGCTGTAGCTGTATTGTATGCTAGTGGCGCGTTAGAGACTGATTAGAGTAGTGGCTGTAGCAGTAGAGTACTAGTGAGCTGCCGGCTGTGCTATAGAGTCTTGTAATATGTAGTGGGCTGTGCTGTATAGTAATATGGGCTGTAAGCTGTATAATATAGAGTAGTGGGCTGTAGCTGTATAGTACAGTCTAGTAGTGGCGTGTAGCTGTATAGTTGTATAATAGTCGGGATGTAGCTGTATAATTAGTAGTGGCGTACTGTATAGTTACAGTCTAGTAGTGGGATGTAGCGTATAGTATAGTAGAGTTAGTGTGTGGCTTTAGAGACAGAGTATAGTAGTGGCTTAGCTGTAGAGTCTAGATATAGTAGTGGGCTGTGTTGGATAGTTAGTGGGATGTGGCTCTATAGTATAGTATAGTACTGGGTTGTAGCTGTAGAGTATAGAATAGTTATGGTGTCGCTGTAGAGTACAGAGGAGTACGGGTTGTAGCTGTAGAGTACAGAGGGAGTACTGGGTTGTAGCTGTAAAGGTACAGAGAGTACTGGGTTGTAGCTGTAGACGTACAGAGGAGTCGGGTTGTAGCTGTAGAGACAGAGGAGTACTGGGTTGTAGCTGTAGAGACAGATAGTTCTGGTTGTAGCTGTAGAGTAGTAACTGTGCTGTAGCGTGTAGAATAAAGAGTAGTACTGGGTTGTAGCTGTAGAGTACAGATGAGTACTGGGTTTGTAGCTGTGGTGTATAAGATTAGTACTGTGTTGTAGCTGTATAGATAGGTAGTACTTTGTTGTACCTGTATAGAATAGTACTGTGTTGTTGCTGTAGAGTATAGAGTAGTACTTGGCTGTAGCTGTATAGTGTTAGAAGTAGTACTGGGTGTAGCGTAGTAGAGCTGTAGAATAGTACTGGGTTGTATCGTGTAGAGTATAGCATATACTGGTTGTATCTGTAGAGTTAGAATAGTACTGCGTTGTTGCTGTAGCATATAGAGTAGTACTTGGCTGTAGCTATAGTGTAGAGTAAGGTACTGGGTTGTAGCTGTAGATGTAGAATAGTACTGGGTTGTATCTGAGAGTATAGAATAGTACTGGGTTGTATCTGTAGAGTATAGAATAGTACTGGATGTATCTGTTAGATATAGCATGTACTGGGGTTGTTGCGTAGAGTATAGCATAGTACTGGGTTGTACTGTAGAGTATAGAATAGTGACTGGGTTGTATCTGTAGAGTATAGATTAGTACTGGGTTGTTGCTGTAGAGTATAGAATAGTACTGGGGGTATCTGTAGAGTATAGAATAGTACTGGGGATCTGTAGAGTATAGCAAGTACTGGGTTGTATCGTGAGAGTATAGAATAGTACGGGTTGTATCTGTAGAGGTATAGAAATAGACTGGTTGTATCCTGTAGAGTATCATAGTACTGGGTGTATCTGTAGAGTATAGAATAGTACTGGGTTGTATCTGTAGAGTATAGAATAGTACTGGGTTGTATCTGTAGAGTATAGCATAGTACTGGGTTGTATCTGATAGAGTATAGAATAGTACTGGTTGTATCTGTAGAGTATAGAATAGTACTTGGGTTGTATCTGTAGGTATAGAATAGTACTGGTGTTGCTGAGAGTATAGCATAGTACTGGGTTGTATCTGTAGAGTATAGACTAGTACTGGGTGGTATCTGTAGAGATAGACTGTACTGGTTGTATCTGTAGAATATAGAATAGTACTGGGTTGTTGCTGTAGAGTATAGAGTAGTACTTGGCTGTAGCTGTATAGGTAGAGTAGTACTGGGTTGTATCTGTAGAGGTGTAGAATAGTACTGGGTGTAGATATAGAATATTTTGTTGAAGGTACTGTAAATGAGGACAGTTCTGCCATCTACTATACATACAGTATATAATGCAGCCCTCCAGTATGTATAAACCTTATTGTTTTATACAGTATATATTTGAGGTCATTGTGTCCTGCACACACACACACACACACACACACACACACACACACACACACACACACACACACACACACACACACACACACACACACACACACACACACACACACACCATCATAGTCTCTGTGTGTATAAAAATGCTGTCAATGTCTTACTCTTGAGCTGACTCCTACAGGCATACTTCTGCTGCTGGAGGAGAGCCAGACTCCATATTTCTCAGTTTGGACTGTGTTTGTCTACATCCCAAATGACACCCTATTCCCTACGTAGTGCACTACTTTTTTTTACCAGGGCTAAAAATCAAAAGTAGTGCACTATATAAGGAATAAGATGCCATTTAGGACGCACCCTGTGCCTCTCTTCCTGTAAGAAGGGAGAGAGGAGAGGGGTGCTCTAATGTCTTGTTATATCTGATGGCTTATCCTGGGTAGTGCTCGTGTTGTGTCCTTGGCTCAACCAGGATGTATGATGGCCCGGCGAGCCACAAATCCCAATTATGTCGTCTGGATAAAAAATTAGCTGTTAGTTTAGAGGAGGTGGAAATGGATGTATCCTACGAAGGCTTGCAGTTCTGTTGTGTGTGTGTGTGTGTGGGGGGGGGGGTGTATGCGTGTGTGTGTCCCCAGCGGCAGATGGGTGCTCTGATTAAAACTGGGTTATGACGGAACATTAAATTAAAGAATGGCTGCAATAAAATAATAAGGGCTCTGACAACAAAGGGGAGAATCTGACATAGTGTGCGGATTAATGCGTGATTTGCATATTTAAATGGAAACAGTGTTCAGGGTTAGCTGCCTGGTCTAATGATACATTTAGCTTCTAATAACTCAGTTAGGACAGCTTCCAAACATGCCAGTTGTGTGTGTTTGAAGTCTCCAGGAGGGGAAACATATTTTTAATTGAATTGTCCCTTTTGTTGATTCTGTCCACTTATTGCACCTGAGTATTCCTTCCTCCCTTCCCAGGAGCTGAGTGATCTGAAAGAGTTCACTGTGGAGCGGCGGCCATCTTGTTACTCATAACCACTATTGCAGACTATGATGCTGTAGTGTTATTGCATGATCCTGTTTTATCTATTCCATGGGTATTCAACTCTTACCCTATGAGGTCCGGAGCCTGCTGGTTTTCTGTTCTACCTGATCATTAATTGCACCAACCTGGTGTCCCAGGTCTAAATCAGTTCCTGATTAGAGGGGAACAATGAAAACAATCCCAGAGAGATCTACTGTAGGTTGCTTGCTGTCTAGTCTAGCTTAGAGAATCTACGTTAGGTTGCTTCGACTAGTCTAATCTCAGAGTAGATCTACTGTAGGTTGCTTTCTGTCTAGTCTTATCTTAGAGAGATCTACTGTGGTTGCTGTTCTTCTAGTCTATCGTCAGGAGAGATCTACTGTAGGTTGCTGTTCTATCTAGTCTATCCTAGAGAATCTACTGTAGGTTGCTGTTCTATCTAGTCTATCTTAGAAGATCTACTGTAGGTCTTGTTCTATCTAGTCTATCTTAGAGAGATCTACTGTAGGTTCTGTTCTTCTAGTCTATCTTAGAGAGATCTACTGTAGTTGCTGTTCTATCTAGTCTATCCAGAGAGAGTACTGTAGGGTCTGTGTCTAATCTAGTCTATCCCAGAGAGAATCTACTGTAGTTTCGTTCATCTAGTCTATCTTAGAGATCTACTGTAGGTGCTTTCTATCTAGTCTATCTTAGAGAAGCTACTGTATGGTTCTGTTCTATCTAGTCTATCTTAGAGAGATCTACTGTAGGTTGCTTCTATCTAGTCTATCTAGAGAGATCTACTGTAGTTGCTGTTCTATCTAGTCTATCTTAGAGAGATCTACTGTAGGTTGCTTTCTATCTAGTCTATCCCAGAGAGATCTACTGTAGGTTGCTGTTCTATCTAGTCTATCCCAGAAGATCTACTGTAGGTTGCTTTCTATCTAGTCTATCGTAGAGATCTACTGTAGGTTGCTGTTCTATCTAGTCTATCCAGAGAGATCTACTGGGTTGCTGTTCGTCTAGTCTATCCTAGAGATCTACTGTAGGCTTTCTATCTGTCTATCCCAGAGAGATCTACGTAGGTTGCTTTCTATCTAGTCTATCTTAGAGAGATCCTCTACGTAGCGTTGCTTTCTATCGAGTCTATCTAGAGAGATCTACTGTAGGTGCTCTTTCTATCTAGTCTATCTTAGAAAGATCACTGTAGGTTTCTTTCATCTAGTCTATCTTAGAGAGATCTACTGTAGGTTGCTGTTCTATCTAGTCTATCTTAGAGAATCTACTGTAGTTGCTTTCTATCTAGTCTATCCCAAGAGATCTACTGTAGGTTGCTATTCTATCTATCCTATCAGAGAGATCTACTGTAGGTTCGTTCATCTTAGTCACTAGAGAGATCTACTGTAGGTTGCTTTCTATCTAGTCTATCGTAGAGAGATCTACTGTAGGCTGTTCTATCTAGTCTATCTTAGAGAGACTCTGTAGGTTGCTGTTCTATCTAGTCTATCTTAGAGAGATCTACTGTAGGTTGCTTTCTATCTAGTCTATCCCAGAGAGATCTACTGTAGGTTGCTGTCTATCTAGTCTATCTTAGAGAGATCTACTGTAGGTTCTGTTCTTCTAGTCTATCCGTAGACGATCTACTTGTTAGGGCTGTTCTATCTAGTCCATTCAAGAGAATCGACTTGTAGGTTCTGTCTATTCTAGGTCTATCTGATGAGCGATCTACTGTAGGTTGCTTCTGTCTAGTCGTATCTAGAGAATCTACTGTTAGGTGGCTGGTCTATCTTAGTCATATCCCAGAAGATATGCACGGTAGTGCTGTTCTCACTAGTCTTATTCTACCAGAGAGATGCACGAGCTTTGTTCTAATTAAGTCCTACTTAGAGAGATCTACGTAGTTCTTCTATCTAGTCCCTCGTAGATGAAGATTACTACTGAATAGATTCTGTCTATCATGTCTATTCGTCTCTAGAACCACTTACCTTAATAAGTTCTTTCACTAATTATCTATGAGAGATTATTACTGTAGTTCTGTTCTATTAGTCTATCTTAAGAGAGTCTACCGGTTATGTTCTGTCTATCTAGTCCTATCCCAAGAATCTACTTAGTTGCTGTCTCTATCTAGTCTATCCAGAGAATCTATCTTGATAGTGCTGTTCTATCCCTAGATTCTATCTTAGAGAAATCTACTTGTAGTTGCTGTTCATCTATCACTTTATCCCCAGAGAACTACTGTATATTGCGATTCGTGCTAGTCTATCGTAGAAGAATGTGCTACTGTAAGTTGCTGTTCTATACTAGTCCACTATCCTCAAAGATCTACTAGGTTGCTGTTCTATCTAGGCTATCTTAAGAGATCTACTTAGTTGCCCTCCTACTGTCTCCATCTAGCTCATCTTAGAGCAAGCTACTGTAGGTTCTTCTCTATCTAGTCATTCCCATTAGAGATCTACTTAGGTTGCTTTCTATCTAGTCTATCTTAAGAAATGCTCCTGTAGTGCGTTCTATCTAGTCTATCTTAGAGAGATACTGTGAAATGCTGTCCTGAGTCTAGCTAATCGAATAAGAACTCTTATATGAATACGGTTGCTTTCTCACAATCTACGTCTCGATCTTAGAATAAGATCTCACTTGGAGTCTGTCCCTATCTAGTCATCGTGCCAAGAGATCTACTCCTACGTTTCTGTACTCTTATTCTAGCATCGTAGAGGCACCATCTACTGTAGTGCGTTCTATCTATCGATCTTAGAGCAGATCACGTAGATATGCAGTGGAGTTAACATTTCTATCTAGATCATATTATTTCGTCTTACGAAATTAGAAACAACGCTATGAGTTCCTGTTCTATACACCCAAGTCATATCTTAGAGAATCTAACGGTACGTTGCTGGTATTCTATCTAGTCTCATCCGTCTAGAGCAATCTACTGATCTAGATTGTCTGTTCTATCTAGTCTATCGTAGAGAGTATGCGTACGATGGATTCGAGCTTTCGTATCTATCTATTCTGAAGAATCTACTGTAGTTTGCGAATTCTCTTATCTATAACGATCACCAGAGAATCTAGCTGTAGATTTCTGTTCTATCTAGCGCTATCGTTCAGAGAAATTCTATCTGTAGGTTGCTGTTCTAATCTTAAGATCTATCTTAGGAGAATTCTACTGAGGTGTTTGGCGTGTTCTATCTAGGCTATCTTAAGAGAGATCTACTGTAGTGCTTGTCTATCTAGTCTATCTTAGAAGATCTACTGTAGTTCCTGTTTTCATCTAGTCTATCTGAGAAATCTCTACCTATGTAAGTTTGCGTATCTCTATGTCTGTCTATCCCAGAGAAAATCTACTGTAGTACTGTCTCTATCTAGTCTATGCTTAGCAGAATTTCTACTGTAGTAAGTTGCTCTCTCTGTCTATATCTATAACCGTTCTAGAGAGTACAGTCTACTCTTGTAGTTGCTTTCACATCATAGCTACATCTTTAGAAAGAAACTACCTACATATCAGTTCATTCTCATCTACTCTTAACCAGTCTCTCTCCCAGAGCAAATACACTCCAGGTCAGTGTTAAATCTATTAGTCTATCTTAGAGAGATCTACATTGTGTACAGATTGCTTTCTGTCTAGTCCAATATCTAGAAGTATGATGATCTCTACTTAGTAGCCTGATCATAGGATCTTAGTCTATCTAGACGAGACCTACTACTGTACGGTTGCTTTCTATACTCGTCTATCCCCAGAGGTAGAGAGATCTACTGTGGTCATGTTCTATCCTCTACCTCCGCGAGAGAGATCTTACTGTAGGTTGCTGTTGTCTATCTAGTCATAGTCGCTAAGCAGAGATGCTTAGCTTAGGTGTCCGTCTCCTATTCTATAGGTGTGCATATCTAGTCAGAAGATGCCTATCTGTCAGGTCCTGTTCTATCCTGGCTAGATCTATCTTACAACAGACTACTGTCAGCAGCGTTGCGTTTCATTCTAGTCTATCCCAGCAGCTGATCCTACTGTAGGTTGCTGTTCTATCTAGTCTATCCCAGAGAGATCTACTGTAGGTTGCTGTTCTATCTAGTCTATCGTAGAGAGATCTACTGTAGGCATCTGCTCTATCTCTTTTAGAGGACCTGAAGGGGTTCAATTAAATCAGTCCTTTGTCTTTGTCTAACAGGGCTCGTTCATTGCTTTTTAAATCAGTTGCCAACTCATCGCCTACCAAGAGAATTACACTGTCTTCATAGTTTCCTCTGGCTGTTGCCATCAATTTGGTTTGTGTGTGCGTGTGTGTTGGTGTCATGGTGCGGAGGCCAAGGGGCCATCCCTGTACGAGAGGGATTAGCCCAGAAAAGGGATTATGACGAGTCATAAAGTTCAACAATGGTCACATCAGATGAATGGATGGCAGAGGGCAGACATTCAAATACAGATAGGATTTACATTTTTCATTTATCGTCTTGTACTGCTTGGCTGGCTATGGATTTTTTTTCTCAAACAAGCTGGCCCAAATGGCTCCCTATTCCCTATTTAGTGCACTACTCTTGGAAAGATTAGAGTTGTAGGATTCTTCATAAAGGTGCTGGGTTTTTTTGTTGCAAAATTAATACAAATACAACAACATAATGCTAATTCCACAGAAGTAATAAAATGTTCAACAAAAATGATTAAAAACCAGTGGGCAGTTTCTGTAGAGACCCAGTGATTCAATGCAGCGATACAGTGAGGTTGTGTTGTGAAGACAAGGCAGCAGAGGGTGGTCTTTTCCCCACTAATGGTGAAGGTTAGGATTGGGGAAATTAAAGCTGGTCATAGATCTGTACCTAGGACACCCCCCCTCCAGAGCCATGCCATGCAGCCATGCAGTAGGATTTAAGACTGAGAGGCTGGTTTTCATTGTATGTGCAGACTCAGTCATTCAGTGCAGGGACACAGTCATTCAATGCAGCACAATGCTGTGTGTGGTTCTGAAGAGCGAAGTGGAAGGCAGTGGGACTGAGATGCTACAGGAAGTCACATTGGGAGGATGAGGTTGGAGCACTACACACAGATACACACACACATATGCCCTAACCCAGGGAGAGCCAGGGGGCTTCCTCCTGGCCTGCCACCCTTGAATGGTGTATGTAGGTCAATCTCGCCCGCCGGCATCCCTCCCCCACCTTCCTTCTTTTCTCCATCCTTTACTTGGTTTCATCCTCCATTGCTCCTAAAGCCGCCATCCCTCAGTTTCTCATAGACGTGTCTGGCTCGCTCATCACATGAACAACAACTGAAAAAGTATCAGAAAGTATTCAGACCCCTTGACTTTTTCCACATTATGTTACGTTACAGACTTAATATAAAATGTATTAAATAATTGTTTTTCATCATCAATCTACAGACAATAACCCATAATGAGAAAGCAAAAAAAGGTTTTTAGGAATTTTTCCTAAGTATTCAGACCCTTTGCTATGAGACTCGAAATTGAACTCCGGTGCATCCTGTTTCCATTGATCATCCTTGAGATGTTTCTACAAATTGATTGGAGTCCACCTGTGGTAAATTCAATTGATTGGACAGGATTTGGAAAGACACACACCTGTCTATATAAGGTCCCAAGTTTGACAGTGCATGTCAGAGCAAAAACCAAGCCATGAGGTCGATGTAATCATCCATAGAGCTCCGAGACAGGATTGTGTCGAGGCACAGATCTGGGGAAGGGTACCAAAACATTTCTGCAGCATTGAAGGTCCCCAAGAACCACAGTGTCTCCATCATTCTTAAATGGAAGCATTTGGAACCATCAACACTCTTCCTAGAACTGGCCGCCCAGCCAAACTGAGCAATCAGGGAGGTGACCAAGAACCTGAGGTCACTGCTCCAGAGTTCCTCTGTGGAGATGGGAGAACCTTCCAGAAAGACAACCATCTCTGGAGCACTCCACCAATCAGGCCTTTATGGTAGAGTAGCCAGACAGAAGGCACTCCTCAGTAAAAGGCACATGACAACCCGCTTGGAGCACCTAAAGGACTTCCAGACCATGAGAAACAAGATTATCTGGTCTGATGAAACCAAGATTGAACTCTTTGGCCTGAATGCCAAGTGTCACATCTGGAGGAAACCTGGCACCATCCCTACGGTGAAGCATGGTGGTGGCAGCATCATGCTGTGAGGATGTTTTTCAGCGACAGGGACTGGGAGACTAGTCAGGATCGTGGGAAAGATGAACGGAGCAAAGTACAGAGAAATCCTTGATGAAAAACTGCTCCAGAGCGCCCAGGACCTCAGACTGGGGTGAACGTTCACCTTCCAATAGGACAACAACCCTAAGCACACAGCCAAGACATTGCAGGAGTGGCTTTGGGACAAGTCTCTGAATGTCCTTGAGTGGCCCAGCCAGAGCCCGGACATAAACCCGATCGAACATCTCTGGAGAGACCTGAAAATAGCTGTGCAGCGATGCTCCCCATCCAACCTGACAGAGCTTGAGAGGATCTGCAGAGAAGAATGGGAGAAACTCCCCAAATACAGGTGTGCCAAGCTTGTAGCGTCATACCCAAGAAGACCTGAGGCTGTAATCGCTGCCTTTGGTCCTTGAACAAAGTACTGAGTAAAGGGTCTGAATACTTATGTAAATGTGATATTTCAGTTTTTGCAACAACAACAAAAAAAACAGATTTTGCTTTGTGATAATGGGGTATTGTGTGAAGATTGATGAGGGGAAAAAACGAAAAGACTGTAGCGTAACAAAATGTGGAAAAGTCAAGGGGTCTAAATACTTTCCGAAGGCACTGTAATACACTGTAATACACTGTAATACACTGTAATTTTCATTGCGCTCCTTTATGTGCTCCAACTGTAATTATAAGAATTGCCAGCAATTACTAGTGGCACTGGTGTACCCAAATATAATTCCAGGTAGCACAGTAAAATATTTAGGAGCATATGTGACCATAATGGTAGCACTGTATAGCCCTGCACTGTATAGGGAATAGGGTGCCATTTGTGCGAAGCCCCTTTTATTTCCCATGGGTGAATGTGTTACTGTCACTCCTTTTCCTCTCCCCTTCTCTACATGACACAAACCTCATATTCACATTGATTTAAAAGCTAGGGTAGAGTTTTTATTTTCTACAAACAAGGGAGACTACACTGAGTGTACAAAACATTAAGAGCACCTTCCTAATATTGAGTTGCACCCCCCTTTGCCCTCAGAACAGCCTCAATCTGTCGGGACATGGACTCTACAAGGTGTCGAACGCGTTCCACAGGGATGCTGGCCCGTGTTGACTCCAATGCTTTCCACAGTTGTGTTAACCTGGATGGATGTCCTTTGGGTGGTGGACCATTCTTAATACACAAGGGAAACTGTTGAATCCCACAACTCTACTACCATACCCTGTTCAAAGGCACTTAAATAGTTTGTCTTGTCCATTCACCCTCTGAATGGCACACATACACAATCCATATCTCAATTGCCTTAAGGCTTAAAAATCATTCTTTAACCTGTCTCTTCCCCTTCTACACTGATTGAAGTGGATTTAACAAGTGACATCAATAAGGGATCATAGCTTTCACCTGAATGCATCTGGTCAGTCTGGTCAGTCTATGTCATGGAAAGAGCAGGTGTTCTGATTGTAGAAGGCTTTTCCTCCATCATTTTTAATCTGCATAAACCTCTGACAAACCGACATAAATCGCTGCCACAAACTCTAGAGCTCTTTGTTCTCTCTCTCTGCAGTGAAATCTTCCATGTTGCACATGCCACTGCAGGTGATGGAGAGTCACTGTCAGTAGGCAGATACACACACACACACACACACACACACACACACACACACACACACCACACACACACCTCGCCAACTATGTTGTAAGCAGCAGGGGGAGCAAGAGTGACGCCCCATTTCTCCACCCTGGCACTCTCTCCTGTTGGTCTGTCTGTCTCTCTCCTGTTGGTCTCTCTCTCTCCTGTTGGTCTGTCTGTCTCTCTCCTGTTGGTCTCTCTCTCTCCTGTTGGTCTGTCTGTCTGTCTCTCTCCTGTTGGTCTCTCTCTCACTGTCTCTCTGTCCGTCTGTCTGTCTTTATGTCACACAGACAGACACACAAACATGTCTTCTTTACGATACTAATGAATGCTTCCTCTGTTTAGCTCTGCTGCTGTAGAAACTGTGTGCTACACTCTGTGGTGGATGTCTTCACATCTGTTACAGCCCGGCTTCAAAAATGATCTTTAATCTGAGCCTAGAGGAAAGTCTTTGTCCTCAGGCCTGGAGGGAAGACAAAGTTATTCCACTACCCCTTTACTGGTTCTAACAGTAGACCTATCAGCTTGCTGCCAGCTCTTAGCAAACTGCTGTTTGACCAAATACAATGTTATTTCTCTGTAAACAAATGAACAACATACTTTCAGAATGCTTATAGAGAAGGGCACTCAACATGTTCTGCACTGACACAAATGACTGTTGCTGAGTTGGAGGCATGCATGGCCACGCAGTTATGTGTGAACAAGGAGTACAGGAGGGGGCTGAGCACACACCCTTGTGGGGCCCCAGTGTTGAGGATCAGCGAAGTGGAGGTGTTGTTTCCTACCTTTACCACCTGGGGGCGGCCTGTCAGGAAGTCCAGGACCTGGGTCGAGACCCAGGGTCTCAAGCTTGATGACGAGTTTGGAGGGTACTATGGTGTTAAATGCTGAGCTGTAGTCAATGAACAGCATTCTCACATTGGTATTCCTCTTGTCCAGATGGGATAGGGCAGTGTGCAGTGTGATGGCGATTACATCGTCTGTGGACGTATTGGGGCGGTATGCAAACTGAAGTGGGTCTCGGGTGTCAGGTAAGGTGGAGGTGATATGATCCTTGATTAGTCTCTCAAAGCACTTCATGATGACAGAAGTGAGTGCTACGGGGCGATAGTCATTTAGTTCAGTTACCTTTGCTTTCTTGGGAACATGAGCAATGGTGGCCATCTTGAAGCATGTGGGGACAGTAGCCTGGGATATGGATTGATTGAATATGTCCGTAAACACACCAGCCAGCTGGTCTACGCATGCTCTGAGAACACGGCTAGGGATGCCGTCTGGGCCGGCAGCCTTCCAAGGGTTAACATGCTTACTCACGTCGGCCACGGAGAACGAAAGCCACAGTCCTTGGTAGCGGGGCCGCGTCAGTGGCACTGTGTTATCCTCAAAGCGGGCAAAGAAGGTGTTTAGCTTGTCCGGAAGCAAGATGTCGGTGTCCGCAATGTGGCTGGTTTTTCTTTGTTGTCCGTGATTGTCTGTAGACCCAAACGTCCCATGTCTGAGCGGTTAAATAACTACAATGTTTGTATTCGGCCATATTCCCAGTCACCTTTCCATGGTTAAATGTGGTGTTTTTTGCACTTTCAGTTTTTGCTCGAATGCTGCCATCTTATCCATGCTTTCTGGTTAGGGTGTGTTTTAATAGTCAAAGTGGGTACAACATCTCCTATACACTTCCTGATAAACTCAGTCACAGTATTAGTATCAATATCATTCTCGGAAGCTACCCGGAACATATCCCAGTCCGTGTGATCAAAACAATCTTGAAGCGTGGATTCCCGATTGGTCAGACCAGCGTTGAATGGTCCTTCGCATGGGCACTTCCTGTTTTGAGTTTCTGCCTATAGGAAGGGAGGAGCAAAATGGAGTCGTGGTCAGTTTTGCCGAAAGGAGGGCCTTGTAGTCATCCCGGAAGTTGGAGTGACAGTGGTTGAGTGCTTATGAGTATTACAGAAAACTTTAGTAGCGTTTTCTTCAAATTTGTTTTGTTAAAATCCCCCAGCTACAATAAATGCGGCCTCAGGATATGTGGTTTCCAGTTTGGATATAGTCCAGTGAAGTTCTTTGAGGGCCGTCGTGGTATTGGATATTCCCCGCTTATGACTACAACCGAAGATAATTATTTTGGGAGGTAATACGGTCGGCATTTCATTGTGAGGTATTCTATGTCAGGTGAATAAAACTACTTGAGTTCCTGTATGTTGTTATGATTACACCATGAGTCGTTAATCATGAAACATACACCCCCGCCCTTCTTACCGGAGAGATATTTATTCCTGTCTGTGCGATGAACTGAGAAACCCAACTGGCTGGTCTGACTCAGACAGTATATCCCGAGAGAGACATATTTTCCGTGAAACAGAGTATAACAGAGTGTAGACATCCCTGTCTCTCTGCAAAGAGACCCTTGTGTCTCTCTGGAAGGAGATCCTCGCCCTGAGTTCATCAACTTTATTATCCAGAGACTGAACATAAGTGAGTAATATCCTCGGAAGCGGTGGGTGGTGTGCGTGCCTCCTAAATCGGACTAGAAGACCACTCCGAATACCTCTTCTCCGCCGGCGTTGTTTTGAGTTGGCCTCTGGAATTAATTCAATTGCCCTGGGAGGTGCGAACAAAGGATCTGCTTCGGGAAAGTCGTATTCCTGGTCGTAATGCTGGTGGTGCGTTACCGCTGCTCTGATACCCTATAGTTCTTCTCGGCTGTACACAACCCATTTTTGAGGCTAATAATGTACGAAATAATACATAAAAAAACTAAATCTTGCAACGTTTCCGAAGAGCTAGAAGCACAGCCGCCCTCTCTGTCAGTGCCATTTTTCTGTGATAATTGATAATAAGATGGTTGTAGGAGCTGTACTGTTAGATTTCAGATATTATTGACCTTAACCTGTTGTTGAGAAAACGTTTTTATGGCTTTTCAACCTCTGCCGTATCGTGGATTCAGTGCTATCTATCTAATGAAAGCTTTCTTTAATGGAAGCTTCTCTAATGTGTAACATGTAGGGTGTGGTGTACCGCAGGGCAGCTCTTTAGGCCCTCTACTCTTTTCTATTTTTACCAATGACCTGCCACTGGCATTAAACAAAACATGTGTGTCCATGTATGCTGATGATTCAACCATATACTCAAAAGCAACCACAGCTAATGAAGTCACTGAAACCCTTAAAGAGTTGCAGTCGGTTTTGGAATGGGTGACCAGTAATAAACTGGTCCTGAACATCTCTAAAACTAAGAGCATTATATTTGGTACAAATCATTCCCTAAGTTCTAGACCTCAGCTGAATCTGGTAATGAATGGTGTGGCTGTTGAACAAGCTGAGGAGACTAAATTACATGGCGTTACCTTAGATTATAAACTGTCATGGTCAAAACATATAGATTCAATGGTTGTAAAGATGGGGAGAGGTCTGTCCATAATTAAGAGATGTTCTGCTTTTTTGACACCACACCCCGAAAAGCAAGTCATGCAGCCTCTAATTTTGTCTTATCTTGACTATTGTCCAGTCGTGTGGTTGAAGGAAAATACCTAGTTAATTAAGCTGCAGCTGTCCCAGAACAGAGCTCTTCACTGTAATCAGAGGGTTGATATAAATACAAGGCAGAGTTCCTCTGTCCAGTGTCTGTGTTCTTTTGCCCATCTTAATCTTTTCTTTTTATTGGCCAGTCTGAGATATGGCTTTTTCATTGCAACTCTGCCTAGAAGGCCAGCATCCCAGAGTCGCCTCTTCACTGTTGAAGTTGAGACTGGTGTTTTGCGGGTACTATTTAATGAAGCTGCCAGTTGAGCACTTCTGAGGCATCTGCTTCTCAAACTAGACACTCTAATGTACTTGTCCTCTTGCTTAGTTGTGCACCGGGGCCTCCCACTCCTCTTTCTATTCTGGTTAGAGACAGTTTGCACTGTTCTGTGAAGGGAGCGGTGCACAGCGTTGTATGAGACCTTCAGTTTCTTGGCAATTCCTCGCATGGAGTAGCCTTCATTTCTCAGAACAAGAATAGACTGACAAGTTTCAGAAGAAAGGCTTTGTTTCTGGCCATTTTGAGCCTGTAATCGAACCCACAAATGCTGATGCTCCAGATACTCAACTAGTCTAAAGAAAGCCAGTTTTAATGCTTCTTTAATCAGGACAACAGTTTTCAGCTGTGCTAACATAATTGCAAAAGGGTTTTCTAATGATCAATTAGCCTTTTAAAATGACAAACTTGGATTAGCTAACACAACGTGCCATTGGAACACAGGAGTGATGGTTGCTGATAATGGGCCTCTACGCCTATGTAGATATTTCATTAAAAAATCTGCCATTTCCAGCTACAATAGTCATTTACAACATTAACAATGTATACACTGTATTTCTGATCAATTTGATGTAGCCTACAAACTTGACGTTATATATTTGCACTATGTAGGCACCTGAGCCATATACAGCCTCACTGTCATTTAGGCTGATCTGAAATCACCATCACCCACTAATTACATTGACATGTTAGTCATTTAGCAGACACTCTTATCCAGAGTGACTTACAGTTAGTCATCTTAACGTTTTAATGTGTTACAGCCTAAATGTAAAACTGATTAATACCCCATATTGTCAAAGTGGAATTATTATATATATAGATTTTTATTAATTAAAAATGAAAAGCTGAAATGTCTTGAGTCAATAAGTATTTAAACCCCTTTGCTATTAAAAAAGCCTAAATACGTAAAAGTTTGCTTAACAAGTCAAATAATAAATGACTGTTTAATATTAGTGTTTAATATGATTTTTGAATGACTACCTCATCTCTGTACCCCACACATACAATTATCTGTAAGGTCCCTCAGTTGAATTTCAAACGCAGATTCAACCACAAAGACACAAGGAGGTTTTCAAATGCCTAAAGGGCACCTATTGGTAGATGGGTCAAAACATCTGACACTGAATATCCCTTTGAGCATGGTGACGTTATTCATTACGCTTTGGATGGTGTATCAATACACCCAGTCACTACAAAGATACAGTCGTCCTTCCTTACTCTGTTGTCGGAGAAGAAGAAGACCGCTCAGGGATTTCACCCTGAATACAAAGCGTTATGTTTGGGGCAAATCCAATACAACACATTACTGAGTATCACTCTCCATATTTTCAAGCATGGTGGTGGCTGCATCATGTTATGGGTATGCTTGTCATCGTTAAGGACTGGGGAGTTCTTCAGGATAAAAAACGAAATAGAGCTAAGCACAGGCCAAATCCTAGAGGAAAGCCTGGTTCAGTCTGCTTTCAACCAAACACTGTGTAATGAACACGATGTGAGACAGAGAGTTGGTTCCAAGCGCAGGGCGCAGCAGGTGTTTATTTGGACCACAGGAGGAGGCAGGTAGCTGGGTCCAGGGGCAGGCAGAAGGTCATACACAGGAGGAGGCAGGTAGCTGGGTCCAGGGGCAGGCAGAAGGTCATACACAGGGGGTCGAAAAAGGCAACAGTACAGGCAGGGAAAATAACGTCGTCCAGGAGATCAGGCAATAGGTTGGTAACAGGAAATCCGATAGGCTAAGGCAGGGAAAGGCGTCTTTAGTGAGGCAGCGCTCCAAATAGAAGTGTTTCACAAAACAAACATTACCTCACAATGACGGGATGCAAAGAACTGAACTAAATAGTGAGTGATAATGACATACAGGTGTGTGAACAGGTGATCAGAATTCAGGTGATTGGGATCTGGAGAGTGAGCTGCGTTCAGGGGATCTATGTGTTTGAGAGTGATCTGSGTTCAGGGGATCTATGTGTTTGAGAGTGATCTGTGTTCAGGGGATCTATGTGTTTGAGAGTGATCTGCGTTCAGGGGATCTATGTGTTTGAGAGTGATCTGTGTTCAGGGGATCTATGTGTTTGAGAGTGTGAGCTGGAAGCAGACGTTACACACTGGGAGACAGATTCACCTTTCAGCAGGACAATAACCTAAAACACAAGGCCAAATCCACACTGGAGTAGTTTACCGAGAAGATACTGAATGTTCCTTAGTGGCCGAGTTACAGTTTTGCCTTAAATCTACATGAAAATCTCTGGCAAGACCTGAAAATGGTCAACAACCAATTTGACAGAGCTTGAAGAATTGTTTATGGAAAGATGGACAAATGTTGTACAATCCAGGTGTGGAAAGCTCTTAGCGACTCACAGCTGGAAGGTGATTCTAACAGGTATTGACTGAGGGGTTTGAATACTTATGTAAATAAGATATTTCATTTTCAATACATTAACAAAAATGTATATTTCTAATTCAATCCATTTTGAATTCAGCCTGTAACACAACAAAATGTGGAATAAGTCAAAGGGGTACGAATACTGACACGAGCCCAGTCAATGCATCTGATGTTTTGGGTTATTATCCTGCTGAAAGGTGAATTCATCTCCCAGTGTCTGGTGGAAATCCAATGTTTTGGAGGGGGGGGATTATTTAAGATACTCTTTGATGAATGGCACGACAGTGGGCCTCAGGACCTCGTCACGGTATCGATCTATAAAATGCAATTGTGTTCGTTGTTCGTAGCTTATGCCTGCCTATACCATAACCCCACCACCACCATGGGGCACTCTGTTCACAGAATTAACTTCAGAAAACCGCTCGCCCACACGACGCTGTCTGCCATCTGCCAGGTACAGTTGAACCAGGGATTCATCCGTGAAGAGCACACTTCCCCAGCGTGCCAGTAGCCATCGAAGATGAGCATGTCCCCACTGAAGTTGGTTAACGACGTCGGGCTGCAGTCAGGTCGGGACCCTGGTGAGGACGACGAGCACGCAGATCAGCTTCCTGGAGACGGTTTCTGACAGTTTGTGCAGAAATTCTTTTGTTGTACAAACCCACAGTTTCATTAGCTGTCTGGGTGGCGGGTTTCAGACAATCCCGCAGCTGAAGAAGCCGGATGTGGAGGGGCTGTCGTGGTTACACGTGATCTGCGGTTGTGAGGCTGCTTGGACATACTGCCAAATTCTCTAAAACTCTATGTTTTAGATAACATTAAATTCTCTATGTTTTAGATAACATTAAATTATCTGGCAACAGCTCTGGTGGACATTCCTGCAGTCAGCATGCCAATTGCACGCTCCCTCAAAACTTGACACATCTGAGGCATTGTGTTGTGTGAGAAAACTGCACATTTAAGAGTGGCCTTTAATTGTCCTCAGCACAAGTTGCACCTGTGTAACGATCATACTGTTTAATCAACTTCTTGATATGCAGTGGTGTAAAGTACTGAAGTAAAAATTATTGAACGTACTACTTAAGTCGTTTTTGGGGTTATCTGTACTTTACTTTACTATTTATATTTTTGACAACTTTTACTTCACTTCATTCTTAATGAAAATGATGTACTTTTTACTCCATAAATTTTCCCTGGTACCCAAAAGTATTTGCTACATTTTTGAATGCTGGACAGGACAGGAACATGGTTGAATTCACACACTCAACAGAACATTCTTGGTCACCCCTACTGCATCTTATCTGGTAGACTCACTAAACACAAATGCTTCATTTGTAAATTATGTCTGAGTGTTGGAGTGTGCCCCTAGCTATACTTAAATAAAAATAAAAGATTGTGCCTGCTCCCCTCCTTCTCCCAACAGTAGGGCCTGCTCCCCTCCTTCTCCCAACAGTAGGCCCGCTCCCCCCCTCCTCCCAACAGTAGTCCCCGCTCCCCTCCTTCTCCCAACAGTAGTCCCCGCTCCCCTCCTCCTCCCAACAGTAGGGCCTGCTCCCCTCCTTCTCCCAACAGTAGTCATGTCATGTTACATAACCAATGGAATCAGTTGGATCTTGTCATGTTACATAACCAATGGAATCAGTTGGTCATGTCCATGTTACATAACCAATGGAATCAGTTGGGTCATGTCCATGTTACATAACCAATGGAATCAGCTTGTCCATGTTACATAACCAATGGAATCAGTTGGGTCATGTCCATGTTACATAACCAATGGAATCAGCTTGTCCATGTTACATACCCAATGGAATTGGCTTCTCCATGTAACATAACCAATGGACAGTTGATCATGTCCATGTTACATAACAATGGAATCGGCTGGAGTTTGTCCATGTTACATAAACACAAAAAGATGGTGAGTGTGTTGCTGATGTTATTTCGTTTGAGATGTAGTGTCTGCTCTCTCAATGATGATATTTTGTTGTGATAATCGGTCACTGGCTTGCTCTATCCAAATGGTGTAATCCTTGTTGGTGGCTCGGGCACCTGCTCAGTCCTCACAGTCCTTGATTTTTTGCACTTAGGCCTCGGAGGTGTAGGTTCAGGCTGAGGCTCCCCTCCTTCTCCTTCTTCTCTGTTGC
>NW_019943491.1:0-8883 GCF_002910315.2 Salvelinus sp. IW2-2015 | reverse complement strand
GGGGACCGGAACACTGTTGGGAAAGGAGAGCGGGACTACTGTTGGGAGAAGGAGGGGAGCGGGACTACTGTTGGGAGAAGGAGGGGAGCGGGGACTACTGTTGGACGGGACTACTGTTGGGAGAAGAGGACGGGGACTACTGTTGGGAAGGAGGGAGCGACTACTGTGGGAGAAGGAGGGGACGGGACTACTGTTGGGAGAAGGAGGGAGCGGGACTACTGGTGAGAAGGAGGGGAGCGGGGACTACTTTGGAGAAGGAGGGAGCAGGCCTACTTGGGAAAGGAGGGGAGCGGGACTACTGTTGGGAGGAGGAGGGAGCGGCCTACTGTTGGAGGAGAGGGAGTAGGACTACTGTTGGGAGAGGAGGGAGCAGGCTACTGTTGGGAGAAGGAGGGAGCAGCCCTACTCGTTGGGAGAAGGAGGGGAGCAGCCCTACTGTTGGAGAAGGAAGGGAGCAAGCCCTACTGTTGGGAGAAGGAGGAGCGGACTACTTTGGAGGAGGGGGGAGCAGACTACTGTTGGGAGAAGGAGGGGAGCGGGACTACTGTTGGAGAAGGAGGGGAGCAGACTACTGTTGGAGAAGGAGGGAGGGACTACTGTTGGGAGAAGGAGGGAGCGGACTACTGTTGGAGAAGGAGGGAGCGGACTACTGTTGGGAGAAGGAGGAGCGGGACTACTGTTCGGGAGAAGGAGGGGAGCGGACTACTGTTGGAGAAGGAGGGAGCGGGGATCCAACTGATTCCATTGGTTATGTAACATGGACAAGCTGATTCCATTGGTTATGTAACATGGACCAGCTCCAACTGATTCCAATATTATTTTTTGTGCTAGTTGGCTGTACTTGCACCAAAACTCCAGTCAATTTGTTTCCAACACTTTTAATTTCCATGAATGATCAAAACTTGTTTTCTTAGTTTCGAATCGCAATACATAAAGACTTGTGAGAATTGTGACAATAGCGATACTTATAGTCCTTGTGTCACGCCCTGACCTTAGTTATCTTTGTTTTCTTTATTATTTTGGTTAGGTCAGGGTGTGACATGGGGGATGTATGTGTTTTGGCTTGTCTAGGGGTTTTGTATGTTTAATGGCTGTTTGCTAGTCTAGGTGTTTATATGTCTATGGTTGCCTAGATTGGTTCTCAATTAGAGGCAGCTGTTTATCGTTGTCTCTGATTGGGAACCATATTTAGGCAGCCATAATCCGTTGGGTATTTCGTGGGTTATTGTCTATATGTAAGTTGCCTGTGTCGGCACTTGTTTAATATATAGCTTCACGTTCGTTTGTTGTTTTGCATAGTTTGTTTAAGTGTTCTTCGTTTCGTTAAATAAATAGAAGAATGTATTCTTATCACGCTGCGCCTTGGTCCTCCTCTCTTCCTCCAAACGACGAACGTGACACCTTGGCAATTCCCAGTCCTAATATTTTTATATATTATATATTATTATTCATTTTATTATCTAATAATATTTAGGCTACTGATGTTTTCACTATTTGACCCTGTTTTGGGGTATGCTTAATAAAAAATAAAAAATAAAAATAAGATGTTGCCACATTCCAACTCATCTGCTTCCTGTTTCATAGTTGTAAGAAAAAGGCACTTCACTAATAAAACACTTGAATTTTATTTTATTTTTTTGTGTGTTTTGTTGTTATTACATATAGCCCAAAGTAAAATGAAAATGCTATTGTGTTATTGAAAATATTTGTTTGCCGTACTCTTTTACCAAAGCCCTTAATTAACAAAACAAAATGATTATTTTTGTGGTAGCATATAGGAAATGTATTAATTACACTGTTAGAATCTTGCAGTCAGAATGACTGTTAATTAGCTTGTCCCTCCAGACCCAGCAGTTCTAGTGTTAAATTGTCATTTTTGCATATTTAAAAGGGTTAGAGCTAGTCATGTATCAATAATTTATATTTTCAAAATGTGCTACGACATAGCCAATGAATATATAGCACAACTTTTGGATTCAAGCGTCTCATAATCGAATGCTATCGACCGTTTGGAAGTGTTGACAGACTTGGAATGAGCTTCTCTTCTTAATGGTATTGCAGGTTTGTTTTGTACAGCGCTGCTCAGGCAAAATGACTTCAATGGAAGCCCTTCCAGTTCATTTAACTATTTGATTAGACATTTTAAGACCCTTTGAAGCATAAAAACAAAAAATTTAAAAAAATGTATTTGATGAAAATTATTTTTGGCCTTACAGATTCACTACATGGAACAACAAACAGTCCTTACTGCTATTAGCCCATACAAACACATTGTAGTGGCTCTGGATCAGAGAGTCTGCTAAATGACTCACCTAACTGTAGTGGCTCTGGATAAGAGAGTCTGCTAAATGACTCACTACGTAGTGCTCTGATAAGAGAGTCTGCTAAATGACTCACTACTGTAGTGGCTCTGATAAGAGAGTCTGCTAAATGACTCACTACTGTAGTGGCTCTGGATTAGAGTCTGCTAAATGACTCACTACTGTAATGGCTCTGGATCAGAGAGTCTGCTAAATGACTCACTACTGTAGTGGCTCTGGATTAGAGAGTCTGCTAAATGACTCACTACTGTAGTGGCTCTGGATAAGAGAGTCTGCTAAATGACTCACTACTGTAGTGTCTCTGGATAAGACTGTCTGCTAAATTAGTAAAATGTCAATGTCTTTGCTAATGCAGTAACATTGCCTTGAAAATGAACCCTAAGTATTGATCCCTTATGGCTCTAGAGTAGAGGGGAGACAGACAGTCACTATCTACACTGTGATTATTATCAACGTGTTATTATTTAGTTAACTTCTTATGGCTGGGGGGGCAGTATTGAGTAGCTTGGATTAATAAGGTGCCCAGAGTAAACTGCCTGCTACTCAGGCCCAGAAGCTAAGATATGCATATTATTAGTAGATTTGGTTTTAAAACACTCTGAAGTTTCTAAAACGGTTTGAATGATGTCTGTGAGTATAACAGAACTCATATGGCAGGCAAAAACCTGAGTAAAAATCCAACCAGGAAGTGGGAAATCTGAGGTTTGTAGGTTTTCAAGTCTTTGCCTATCCAATATACAGTGTAAAATTTGGTCCGATTGCACTTCCTAAGGCTTCCACTAGATGTCAACAGTCTATAGAACTAGGCTTCTACTGAGAAGGGGGAGAGAATAAGAGCTGATTGACTAAGAGGTCTGGCAGAATGCCATGAGCTAAGTCTCGCCCGTGAGACCTTTTTGAAATCGGACACTGTGGTGGGATTAAAAACAAGTTTATCTTTATTAAAATGGTGTATAATACTTGTATGTTTGAGGAATTTTAATTATGAGATTTCTGTTGTTTGAATTTGGCACCCGGCACTTTCACTGGCTGTTGTCATATCGATCCCGTTAACGAGATCTCAGTCGTAAGAAGTTATTAATATTGATAATGTCATAGCTGTCCACGAGAATCTAAATAGGTCAGATCAGGTTTGCAATGAATAACTTCCATCATACCTCCTCTCACCCGCAGGTGGGGGTAGGGAGCTGGTGGGGGTTAACAACTCACGTCCTGTTGTAAACCAAGAAGAGAAGATTCAGGTCTCCCTCTCCAATATTCACCAAAGGAATGTCCTTTATTTCACGAGACGTTTTCCCGCCGAAACTCTAACACGTTCAAAAGCGAATTACTGGAACAACAACATTTCTAACATAGAACGTGGGGAATAGTCAGAGGTCAAAGGTCAGAGGAGATCTATAGAACACTAATGTAATTTTGTTTGTTATTTTGTGATGTCATAAACGTTTTAAAGGAAACCCTGTAACTCGGAAAGTATACCCACTACTAGCTGGAGTTTACATACTATGTGTTGTGAATTTAATATGAAAAAAATGATGAAACTGTTTTTGTTAGGAGAGGGATGTGATTTGTGAAAACTATAAGAGATAATTGTTTTACATAACTTTGTACAAGTGACAAGTCACACCCCACTGTGAGGTCAGAGAGCGTGTCAGCCTGACGGAACCGCCCATTTCTTGCAAACTCTATAAATACGAGACCAGAAAAGTCTTGAGCTGCAGCTGCATGTTTAAATAATCTAAACTCGAGGTAGCGTCGATAAAGTCACCCCAGTGGGTCCTAGCCTATCATCAAAGAAGCCAACGAGGAGCCACAAGAATCAATGGTAAGCCCTCCTGGTGCACCCTCTCCAATGTGGGCTGAATCAGAACCACTGGCGGAAATGCGTAAAGGAGGGTTCGAGGCCACCATTCCCAACGGGGCACTCGGCTCCCTCATCTTGAAAAATAGATTGTAGACTCTACCCTGACGTCACTGTTGGCACGATCCAGGGTGACACTGAGCGTCGGAGTAGACTCCCGTGAAATGCCATCTGAAGGGGCGAGACGCTACGTTGTGGACCGGGAGAGATTATTACCGGGAGAGGTTATTCTTCCATTTCTACCACTCTTGACAAACGTTTGTGTCTGAACAATCGAACTCACATGCGGGAAACAACACTTTTTAATCAGAAATGTCATTTCCAGCATGACCCCAACATCAACATATGTGAAAATGGCACTTTTCTAGATTTTGGGGGAAAGAATAGAGGAAGATCAAGTGTTTCCTATGACATCCTCAGTGTGCATCGTGATTTTAACCAATTATGAAAAGGCATTGAATACTAATTGCCTACTAATTGGTTGATGATGTCATTTTCCGCTTTATGTTTTATGTGGTGCTGGAAATTATGATGTCAATTCTCTCTAACACCGTGAACACCGGAACTCGGTTGAAAGAATTGTGTTTATGTGCCAAGGTTCGCCTAAAGCCCGTCCCACTCTGGGAACCAGGGCTCAGTGATGTGCCACCTGAGGGTAATGTTGTCACAACGAGCCTCACTCGGTACAGGCGTTAACCGGCTGGCACCCAGTGCTGTACCGCACGCATTAAAAATAGACCCAGGGGAAAAAACATGATCAAGCGACCAGTCATAGGTACTGGCGACAAAGCGCCTTGTAACCTACCTGGGAATGGGACAGACAGCTCTGAATGTTTTGGTTTGTTAAATGTTATACGCCGTGTGTAATGTAATTTACTTCGCTACTTGAGTCATCACTCTCCCCTCTCCCACCAGACACTTTCGTTCAGTCTGCATGGCCAATGCAGCACATGCAACAATGTTGATGATAACAATACTGTTTTCACTTAGCTTCTTAATATAAACCCACTAGCGTTCTATACTGACACTATTCGTTTGTTTTTTCAGCATCAGCTAGTTTGTCTTTTCTTAGCAAGTTGGGCCTAAATTCTATTAGCTGCCAATACTTACATCTGCATGTTTTGTGCAACAGTATCTCATAAATCAAAGACGAATATGCAAAGCAAGAATATGTTAGCTACATGAAGTAGTTAAGAGAAAACATTCAATGTAGCCAAAGATTACAGGGCCTCCTAGGAAACACTTATCAACACTTTGGTTCCTACCCTGTCACAATAACTCCTCCCTGGCATTTTCATTTGTTGTCATGTCAAACAACACTGTATTCAAAGTGCCCACTATTATATTCTAACTATAGAATTTGAATAATCATTCTATTTCCATGTTTCCAACAGTTCACCCAAAAGTGTTTTTCTCTAAATCAAAAGTAAAATCGCAATTTACACGTCTCCCGCTAGGTAGCGAGGAGGACTCCGATAGGAGGGGCGAAAAAACAAATACTTTTAGATAATACTTGAAGCATGAAGCATGCTCGGGGATTCATGCAGGAACCAATGGGATGCTAGAAAGGGGGCGTTACTGCAAAATGCCCACACGCAGAAAGGCCCCGAATAGCGGGCTTGCAGTTGTCAACAATTGGATTATTATGGATAAGGACGAGATCATTTTTATTTGTCAAACTGTAGTCAAACATCGATAATTATATCACCAGAATCAGACCCTCAATATATATTGGAAAGGAGCATAAAAGATCACCGTGCACTTTCACCACCCTGTGAAGTTCATCCTAACTTAATTCATCTGTAGCCTAATAAACTGCATGGTTTCCCCAGTCGTAGTGGGAGGACCACACACCATATCATCGCATGACTCCAAGTTTACTTCGATATGATGGTTGTTATATCAATATTTGCGCATAAAGGCGTTTCCACCGCCATTTCTCGCCCAAAATAAGTGTACAGACACAAATGTTTTGTCGGCATTTTACAAAATTGTACCGAAACTTCCTGTTTCTATCACAGCTGTCATGATTTTTTTTATATGTCATGACTTTACTCACATAAAATGGAAACGTGGTTAGGGACAGACACTTTTTCACCGCATACATTTTACTACGCACACACAAGCGCGCATCTGTGCTAGCCTAATGGAAAATGTCCCCTTGCTTAAATGTCTCTCTCTCTTTTCTCCACTAGAATGCATCACTGAGAAACGATAGAAAATGGATCAAAACAAACAGATAAACATGTCAACTGGACCTACCTGCTGTTCGGTGTAGGTAGAGGCGATATAGCTGCTTCACGCAGTGCACTGTCTAAAATCCAAACTTTAACCGGAACACAAACCTCAGAAGTAGCCTGTTCGGTGTTTTCGGTCTAGTAGTTATTTTCAAAAACAAAATCGTTTCAGAGCATCTGCTCTCACGACTCGGTAAAAGAACAAACAGCGCAGCTCGCCATAGCTCAGACACGACTGATGCCGTCTGTCTCTCTGTGGGAATCGGTTCGCGTATTTCAGCGCGCGCTGTAACTGCCCCCTCCCCTCCCACTCTCACTATCTCTCCCCATGAGAAATAAATCATCTGTGTTTTCATCTCTCTCGCTCTCCCTCTCTCCTTCTCTCTCTCTCTCTCTCTCCGAGTAAATCTGGTGTCTTACTGCTCGTTGCTCTCCTTTAACTTTTAATGATTTGGGGGTTTGGTTCTCCTGGTAAAGTCGATAGGTCTCTGCAGAAGGTTAGGTATTGAGTGAATTAGGGGAGACATTTAATGAGTAGGTCTGTTTGTCTGCCTGCCGTTTTTTCTCTCCCTCTTCTTTCCTTTGCTGTTGATTGCTCTATCTTTCATTTCATCCTGACACTTGCCCTTTATCTTGCTGTCTGTCTGTCTGTCTGTCTGTCTGTCTGTCTGTCTGTCTGTCTGTCTGTCTGTCTGTCTGTCTGTCTGTCTGTCTGTCTGTCTGTCTGTCTGTCTGTCTGTCTGTCTCTTGACTAGGACACACACACACACACACACACATGGCAGTAAAAAACAAACACAGCACATATTGACACAGACTAACAGAGTGAGAGTGGTCTGGATTAACACAGACTAACAGATTGAGAGTGGTCTGGATTAACACAGACTAACAGATTGAGAGTGGTCTGGATTAACAGACTAACAGATTGAGAGTGGTCTGGATTAACACAGACTAACAGAGTGAGAGTGGTCTGGATTAACACAGACTAACAGATTGGGAGTGGTCTGGATTAACACATGGGATTATACCTCAACATTAATTTACCCTAGGAATACACTGAAGCTGCCCACAAGGACGGACAGCACATATGAGAGAGAGAGAGAGAGAGAGAGAGAGAGAGAGAGAGAGAGAGAAAGAGAGAGAGAGGAGAGAGAGAGAGAGAGAGAGAGAGAGAGAGAGAGAGAGAGAGAGAGAGAGAGAGAGAGAGAGAAGAGAGAGAGAGAGAGAGGGTGAGGGGGAGAGAGAGAGAGGGTGAGGGGAGAGAGAGAGAGCGGAGAGAGAGAGAGAGAGAGAGAGACAGAGAGAGAGACGCGAGAGAGAGAGAGAGAGAGAGAGAGAGAGAGAGAGAGAGAGAGAGAGAGAGAAGAGAGAGAGAGAGAGAGGTATGGCATATCAAGAAGCTGATTAAACAGCATGATCACTCTAAAATGTACAGTTTTGTCACACAACACAATGCCACAGATGTCTCAAGTGTTGAGGGTAGACCACGTGTAACCACAACAGACCAGGACCTCCACATCTGGGTTCTTCACCTGCGGGATCGTCTCAGACCAGCCTCCCAGAGAGCTGATGAAACTGAGGAGTATTTCTGTCTGTAATAGTGACCTTTTGTGGGGTAAAAATTATTCTGATTGGCTGGTCCTGGCTCCCCAGTCTGTCGTGGTTACACGTGGTCTGCGGTTGTGAGGCCGGTTGGACGTACTGCAAAATTCTCTAAAACAACTTTGAGGCAGCTTATTGGAGAGAAATAAACATTCACGTCTCTGGTAATAGATCTGGTGGACATTCCTGTAGTCTGCATGTCAATTCCAGGCCCACCTACGCTTGCACCCCTGCCCATTCATGTGGAATCCATATATATATATATATATATACAGTACCAGTCACAAGGTTGGACACACCTTCTCATTCAAGGTTTTTTTCTGTATTTTGACTATTATCTACATTGTAGAATAATAGTGAAGACATCAAAACCATGAAATAACACATAACACATAAGATATGAAGGTCAGTCAATCTGGAACATTTCAATAACTTTGAAAGTTTCTTCAAGTGCAGTCGCAAAAACCATCAAGCTCTGTGATGAAACTGGCTCTCATGAGGACCGCCACAGGAAAGGAAGACCCAGAGTTACCTCTGCTGCAGAGGATACATTCATTAGAGTTACCAGCCTCAGAAATTGCAGCCCAAATAAATGTTTCACAGACACAAGTAATAGACACATCTCAACATCACCTGTTCAGAGGATACTGTGTGAATCAGGCCTTCATGGTCGAATTTCTGCAAAGAAACATTAGACCGGTGGAATCTGTCCTTTGGTCTGATGAGTCCAAATTTGAGAGAGAGAGACTCAGTATGTAGAGCCTGCAGAGGGAGAGACTCAGTATGTAGAGCCTACAGAGGGAGAGACTCAGTATGTAGAGCCTGCAGAGAGAGACTCAGTATGTAGAGCCTGCAGAGAGAG
>NW_019943490.1:127646-128170 GCF_002910315.2 Salvelinus sp. IW2-2015 | reverse complement strand
ACAGACAGGACAGACAGGACAGGGGGACAGACAGGAAAAACAGGACAGAGGGACAGTCAGGACAGACAGGAAAGACATGACAGGGGGACAGACAGGAAAGACATGACAGGGGGACAGACAGGACAGACAGGACAGGGGACAGACAGGACAGACAGGACAGGAGGACAGACAGGACAGACAGGACAGGAGGACAGACAGGACACACACACAGCACAAAACAGGAATATGCGTTTCCCGGTCTTTTTTCTACGGTGATTTTACATGTGACTGAGAGAGACGCTTCACAGCTGCAGTTTTTAGTGGCTCGTCAAGATGAGCCTCGTTCTAAATGTGACATCTTGTGATTAGAGAAGAGTGTCAAATGTGTTCTCTACTCTCCTCAGTGACTCTGAAAAACAAGTCATTATTTCAAATGTTCTCTGGTGAGTCACCAAGCAAAATACTACAAAACACCATAACAACACAGCTTCAAGTTTTATTAGTCGTATGTACAGGGTATACATGGTGTACAGGGTATACATGGT
>NW_019943490.1:120849-127007 GCF_002910315.2 Salvelinus sp. IW2-2015 | reverse complement strand
AGGATACACATGGTGTACAGGATACACATGGTAAGAAAGGATACACATGGTGTACAGGATACACATGGTAAGAAAGGATACACATGGTGTACAGGTTACACATGGTAAGAAAGGATACACATTGTGTACAGGATACACATGGTAAGTAAGGATACACATGGTGTAACACTCCAAAGTTTCTAAAACGGTTAACATAATGTCTGTGAGTATAACAAAACTGATATGGTAGGCGAAACCCCGAGGACAAACCATCCCKKKKAAAAAAGTCAGCCTACCACTGTTTCCAATGGCTGTCATGTTTATTATGAGGCGAAGTCCTCCCAGATTGCAGTTCCTAGGGCTTCCACTAGATGGCAACAGTCTGTAGAAAGAGTTTCAGGCTTGTTTTTGGAAAAATTAACCAGAAATCGTAGTTTTTCTAAGTGGCTCCCATTTTGGCTGTAGTGTTTTCATGCGCGTGGATGAGAACYCGTTCTTTGTTTCTAAGACAATAATGATTTTCCGTCTTAAATTTAATCATATATTTACTTATTATGGTACCTAAGGTTTGTTTATAAACGTTGTTTGACTTGATTGGATAAGTTTATTGGTAACGTTTGGGATTCATTTTGTATGCATTTTGAAGGAGGGAAACCGGGTGGATTATTGAATGAAGTGCGCCAGCTAAGCTGAGTTTTTGGGGATATAAAAAAGGACATTATCGAACAAAAGGACCATTTGTGATGTAACTGGGACCTTTTGGAGTACCAACAGAAGAAGATCTTCAAAGGTAAGGCATTTATTATATCGCTATTTCTGACTTTCGTGGCGCACCTGCCTGGTTGAAATATGTTTTCCATGCTTTTGTATGTGGGGCACTGTCCTCAGATAATCGCATGGTGTGCTTTCGCCATAAAGCCTTTTTGAAATCTGACACAGRGGCTGGATTAACAAGAAGTTAAGCTTTATTTTGATGTGTGACACTTGTATTTTCATGAATGTTAAATGCTTCTATTTCTGTAATTTGAATTTCGCGCTCTGCAATTTCACCGGATGCTGTCGAGGTGTGCCGRTAGCGGGACGCCTAGCCGTAACAGGTTTTAACTACGTCTCAGTAATGACCAACACATCTTTCAATTGATCTACCTTAGATCATAAGCTTCTAGTGTTAACGTGCAGAAAACCAGGCTTTTGCGAGAGTAGAAATCACTGAATCAGATATCAGAGCACAAATCAAAATTGGGGCTAGCAACAGTAGATAGGCCAGGGTGTACATGCACATTTCCAGATATCATCAGCAGTAATACAATCAGGGCACGGCAGAGGACAGGGAGAGCTCCCTAGTGTTGATTTATAACATTTAAATGTGCATTAGATGGACAACAAGATCATATTGTACAGCAATTTCATCAGGTACAAGAGGTGGTTAGAATAAGATGGGAGGCCAAGAGTCTGTGTAATCAGTAGAGAGTCAGAGTCCTGAGTGTGGGAACAAACATAGACTGTCTCACGGTTGGGTAAACAAGCAAGTTCATAGTCAATAAATCACGCAGGAGTCATGAGGCAAATAGCGTAAAGCACAAGTGAAACATATCATATGTGTCAGGAGTACCTATACCAGACAGGAGGAGACAGGCTAGGGCCAGATGAGAACATTATGTTCACTCTAACCTGATTTGAGGAGACGCATACAGATGATGTTTGAGTGCTCTCAACTGCGACTGTTATTCAACCTTAAAATATGATCTTCATTCTGAAATCTCTTCCTAGTCATGGCCACCAGACATCTCCAAGGGTATAACGGTGAACACATCATCAGGTGGAATCCGAGCAGCAGGCAACAGGAGTAGGTGTCAAACGCACTTGGGAGAAGCTTTTATTTCAGGAGGCAAATTCCTTTTAGAAAATCCCAGCTAACAGCTAACYTAGCTAGTAAGTCTCTGCCTGTCTTTTCTACGTGGGAAAAGGAGGTCGTTAGCTAGCTGTATCTTTTCAGTATCGGTCGAATTGTCCTTTACGACGTCCAAACAAAGTTGTCCTGTGGCTGTTGTATTTTGGGGATTCAGAGGAGGACATCTTCTCTGCATGGATGGAGGGGGCTTCAAAGGCTTCTGCATTTGTGGAGGGGAGGGGCTGTGAAACTCTCCTGCCATTGTTAGGCTCATGAGTTTTCACACCTCTTACTTCACACTTCAGTGCTAATTTCGGTCAGATTCTTTCCTAGCAGCTTTGTAGCCTTATTTATTAAGCTTTACATAACATAATTACTTTTTTGGCTTCATAAAGTAGGTTCAGACTGAACATTACTCACTCAATTGTGTGTTGGATGGTATTTCCAGGTTCCGGTGTGTTTCTTCTGCATATGTGAGAACTCTGTCAAGACTGTTGGGAAAAAAATTCCAGGTGAAGCTGGTTGGGAGAATGCCAAGAGTGTGCAAAGCTGTCATCAAGGCAAAGGGTGGCTACTTTGAAGAATCTCAAATAAAAAAATATATTTTGATCTGTTTAACACTTGTTTCGAATATTACATGATTCCATYTGTGTTATTTCATAGTTTTGAAGTCTTCAGTATTATTCTACAATGTAGAAAACAGTTTTAAAAAAGAAAGAAAAACCCTTGAATGAGTCGGTGTTCTCAAATTTCCACACTATGAGGTTGGAATAATACTGTGACATTTTGAAAATGATGAAACCCTTTTAGTGTAAGAGCGGGTTTGAACATTTCAGCTTGTTTGGCTGGGTTTTGGACCGCGTGAAAATATACAGTCAGTTAAATAGACCAATAACGAAGAAAGTTTGCCCTGCCTCTGAAAATAACAGCTAGTTTTCAGGTTACACGTCCCTCCCTTTAGGCTCTGACCACTCCCAGACAGTCCTCGTGAAATTCTTGTATGAGAAGTTGCATTTTTGCTAAGAAACATTTKTTTTATTTCATTTTGACCGTTTTAATTTAAAACACTCAAAGTAAGCTACTCAATTGTTAGCCAGAAATGATCTGATACTGAGATAAAACGGATGTATCTGACCTTTAACAAGACGATAGGAACACACTAGACTACTGTATGTGATTGGCTGACATAGACTGGAGAGACTTTTGACCTTACAATATGAGACCATCAAACAGGTTAGCCAGAGGGAACGAAGAAATTAAACGGAATGTCAGCACCAAGGACCTTGATTAAACATGTCACCCAACTGTCACCCTACTGAGACGCTTTGTGGGTACGGCCCCCCCAGGGACCGAAGCAGGCCAAAAAAAAACAAAGCGCAGGGAAGGTCTGGAGAATTTCGTAAACTGTTTGTGGAATCCTTTGCTTAGACAAGAACACGACCAGACAAGACTAGACACAGATGCACGGCTAGGCAGGCAGCAGGCAGGCAGGCAGGGCGAGAGGCCCAAAAGCAAGACACCGCCAGCAGAGAGGAAAAGCAGCACCCCCGCACTCAGTATAACCCCCAAAATGCCAACCGACACTCTCACCCACCCCCCCAACACCCTCTAACTCCAACCCACACTCATCCCACAACACATTACCCCCCATCACAAAGCACTACACCACATCACCACCAACATAGTTACCCAGCCGAACAACCAACTTCACCCCAGAACACACTGCTCTAGCCAGGAAACACTCGTCGCGACGCCCCACACGAACTCACCCCCCACAGCTTCCCCCCTTAGCAGTACTCCCAACCCCCCCAATCTCCCTACCCAGGCAAACATCCCCCCGCACGACATCTCCACTCCCACCACAATATCTCCCCCACAAACTCCCCACCCCCACGATTTCTTCCCCCACAAAAATTAAAACTCCCCACCCCCAACGGACATGGCCCCACACACACTCAGCTGCCCCCAACAAAACTCCACCCCGCAGTCACTCTCCCCCCAGCCTCTCCCCCTCACGTGTCTCTCCAACCAGCTCGCCCCCAACTCTCCCCCCCCACACTCTCCACCCCACACTATCGCCCCACATAAACACCCCACCCCCAACACATCTCCCCCAACACTCTCTCCACCCATGCACACTCCCCCCACCCACTTATCCCCCCACTGTCTCTCCCCAAGCGCTCCCCCCACCACTCTCCAACCCATACCATCCCCCCACAACACTCCACCTCCTCACTCCCCACAACTCTCCACCCCACATTCTTCCCCCACAAACTCTCCACCCAGGACTCTCCCCTCCACCACACTCTCCCCCCACTCTCTCCCCTCAACACACTCTCCCCCACTCCTCCCCCCACCACCTCTCTTCCCTCCACACACTCCTGCTGCCCTCCACACACTCTCTCCCCACACAACCCACCCCCCCCTCAAACAACCTCCTGATCCTCATGTGCAGTTCAAAAAGTTCCAGGCAACAGCCCCCGACTTCCTCACACACTTGCCACCCAATACCTTTTTCTCCATCAAGATTTAGTACATCTTTCTCTCTCGCCCCTCTGCCACATCCTCCTCTCCTTCATCCCAAACTGGTTCCGAGCCACATTGACCTGCCACGCGAGTCAAAGAATGGCCGAGCAGCCCTGCAGCCAATCAGACAGCTTGAGCACGCTGAAGGAGAGAGGACACGGCAGCTGATCCTCGTCATCCCACTTCGCTCAGTTTGCTCAATGCTCGAGAAGAAATCTTCTATTGGCCAGGGCTCACACGATAATCTCCCTCCTCTAACATCTGAGCTTCACGGTCTGTTAAGGCTGGAGAATGGATTAGAGGAGAGCGTGGCAGGAATTGAGAGAGGGGAGAAAAGAGGAGGAGAGACGTGGGAGAGGTAAGGAGGAAAAGGCAAGAGGAGAGCCCACAGTGGGGGGGGCGCTGAAGCGGGATAAGGAGGGGATGGGACGGAAAGGGGGAGGGGGAGAGAGAGACAGAGAGAGACACCATTACCCTAGAGCACACAAAAAACTATACATTCCCCGGCCTAAACATCAGCGCCACAGGTAACTTCCACAAAGCTGTGAATGAGCTGAMAGACAAGGCATGAAGGGCCATCAAAAGGYCCATCAAAAGGAACATGAAATTRYACATACCAATTAGGATCTGGCTAAAATACTTGAATCAGTTATAGAACCCATTGTCCTTTATGGTTGTGAGGTCTGGGGTCCAGCCAAGAATTCACAAAATGGGACAAACACCAAATTGAGACTCTGCATGCAGAATTCTGCAAATATATCCTCCGTGTACAACGTAAAACACCAAATAACGCATACAGAGCAGAATTAGGCCGATTCCCACTAAATATCAACCCCCTAATAGGAAGCGATTCCCAAACCTTCCATAACAAAGCCATCACCTACAGAGGAAAGAAACTGGAGAAGAGCCCCCTAAGCAAGCTGGACGTGGGGCTCTGTTCACAAACACAAACAGACCCCACAGAGCCCAAAGACAGAAACACAATTAGACCCAACCAAATCATGAGAAAACAAAAAGAGAATTACTTGACACATTAGAAAGAATTTACATAAAAACAGAGCAAACTAGAATGCTATTTGGCCCTAAACAGAGAGTACACAGTGGCAGAATACCTGACCACTGTGACGGACCCAAACTCAGGGAAATCTTTGACTATGTACAGACTCAGAGAGCATAGCCTTGCTATTGAGAAAGGCCACCGCAGGCAGACCGGGCTCTCAAGAGAAGACAGGCTATGTGCACACTGCCCACAAAATGAAGTGGAAACTGAGCTGCACTTCCTAACTTCCTGCCAAATGTATGACCATATTAGAGACACATATTTCCCTCAGATTACACAGATCCACAAAGAATTAGAAAACAATCCCAATTTTGATAAACTCCCATATCTACAGGGTGAAATAGGGGTTGACTGTAACAGGGTTGACTGTAACAGGGTTGACTGTAACAGGGTTGAACGTAACATGGTTGACTGTAACAGGGTTGACTGTAACAGGGTTGAACGTAACAGAGTTGACTGTAACAGGGTTGACTGTAACAGGCTTGAACCTAATAGAGTTGACTGTTACAGGGTTGACTGTGGAAGGGTTGACTGTAACAGGGTTGAACATAACAGGGTTGACTGTAACAGGGTTGAACATAACAGGGTTGACTGTAACAGGGTTGAACCTAATAGGGTTGACTGTAACAGAGTTGACTGTAACAGTTTGGCTGTAATTTTTTGTATTTTATTATTGTTATTTAAAAAATATATATTATTTAA